>NW_015373900.1:95807-140908 GCF_001272555.1 Dufourea novaeangliae | reverse complement strand
TAATAATTATGATCATAAAAAGTATAATATAGTACTGAAATAATCCTTAGCTGATAAGACATGAGATTTTTGCATTCGAGTTTTTTTCGCTTCTGCAAATATATATAACTTTTCGGTAATGCGTTTCCTCTTTTTTTTTTATTCCTTCCTATCATTCTTTCGCGGGTTTTCCTACTTTGACAGGGGGGATAGGGGAGATGTGATGATTATTAACATCGATGTTTCTATTACAAAAAATGAGACGTTCGTTTCCGACACGTTTTTCAATTTACAAATGATCGCGCGCGTCATTTACACGCGGGACGAAGGAACAATATCGTCATTCCCTTATTTTAAATATTAGTAACGCGTTATTGATGTCGATCATCTTCTATATGGTTCGTGTAGTGAACGACCAAGATAACTAACTTGTCGACTGTGGGGGCGGGGGATGTGAAAAAAAAAAGATGGCGGTTGGAATGTCTCTGTCTGTATATATCGAGTTTTTCGTTCTGATATCCGTGCATGTACACAGTTTCGCTATTTCGCAGTTTCCCTTCTTTCTTTTTTTTCTGTTTCACGGCTCCTAAACAAGCAAGCAGTCTGTCCCCTCTCAGCGATTTTTCGAAAGGATCAATTTTGTACGAGTGGATGAATGGGTGAGAGGAACAACACGACAAACAACACATTTACTACGCTACTACGAGTACTATCCGCCGTCGATCGATATCAACGGTGTGTCTCGAGAATGGGAGACCGGGAGAGCGGATCGAGCAAAATAAATGTGAAAAAAATAAAAATAAAAAGATAGACAAAATCAAACAGAACAACCATTGATTGAAAAACCCGATGAATACACTGCCGTTTCGCGCGCTTCCCTTTCGAAACAATTTCCTTTTCCTTTCTTTTCTTTATTTTTCGTTTGTTTCTGTCATTCGTGAATCGGTTGCGTCACCGGCAACAGAGGCCAGTGATCCCCGCACGCGAAGAAGAAAGAGGAAAAGGGTACCTCAGAATTTGTCAATTTTCGTTAATAAATCGTTATTTACAATATCTTACAAAAAAAGCGGCTATTTTGCTTTCTCTTCGTTCGTTTGTGTCTTTTGTTTCTTTATTCCTGTCTATAGTTTCTCTTTCCGTAATTTCGTTTCTTTCCTCCCTTTTTTCTGCCGAAAATCGCGACACGGGGCCTCGAGAGTTCGCTTAGGCGGCTTTATTTCTTGTTTTCTCTTCTCTTGTCGCCCCCCCCCTCCCCCCGTTTCACCATTACGGTTTCTATCTCCTCCTTTTAGAATTCTACAAATATTTAACACCTAAGTATTTAACGAAATATTACACATTGTACAACGGTTTAAGATTACAACTCGATCTTAGCAATATCACCTATCCTCGGGACACGAGAACGCAAGGAACTCTTCTCGGATGTGTATAGAAACGGAGGGGAGAAGGGGTCGCCTGGCGTGGTAACGGGGTCGGATCGGTGTATGAATTGTGAAAACCGAGAGATTTTGTTCTCATCTTCTCGTATTGTACAATTGCCAAGGGACTCCATTCCTCGAGGAGTAATTCTATGTACACACGCACACGTTTATTTACGTTACACCCTGTGAAGCGATTCAGATGAAACACATTGTTTTACGTTACGTCTCGTGGCTCCGTGTTCGATCATCAGTGTCCTAAACGTTTGGAGAAACTCTCCCAAAGAAGTTCTACAGAACGCAATCGTATTTACTTCGTACTCCTCGGCGTGTACACCTGGACGGGGTTGGTGCGCATCTCGAATGAATGAAATTGCACGCGCGTAACTAAACACGTCGCTAAAAAAAGAAGAAAAATGCTCTACGATGAAGCACGCTGAAAACACTACTACACAACCATTGAACGTTAAACTAGGAACGTGGAATCGTTTGAGGGAAAAAAAAACGATCAACGACGCATGCACTATCAACGAAGCTATTTCGCGAAAGCGAATTGTGAGTAAGGGATTCGAAGCGCACGACGAAAGTGGAACATGTACGTTACGCTGCGATTATAGTGAGGCGGCGAGAGACGAGGATAGCAGCGAGGAGAGAACCGCGAGGATCTGTTGGTTTGTTTTTGCCGCGATGTGCATCTCGCCGGTATTCTCGCCTCTCGTTGCCTTACAATATTCGCATACTTACTCGGACGAAGAAAAAAGGACAACGTAGACGTAGAGAGAGAGAAAAACAAAAGGAAAGATAATCGGATTCCATTTGAAAGACAGCTGAGAGGCGTTCTGTTCTTTTCCAACCGTCTTGATACATGGGTGTGTGATCGGCATTTAAATATACAAATTGAAAACGCTCGATGTGTACACATTATTTCGTGTGTCTGCTGACATGCGTGAACGTTTAAAAACTGGAAGGATTACAATGTGGCGCGAAAAGAGATATAGATACACACGTATTTGAGGGGTGCACTATTAATTTCTTGACCCTTTTCTTCGTGTTTCTTTTTGTTTGATAAAGAACGCGTTAGCATTTATACAATGTACAATGGGTCTCGGTTACGTTCAAAAATCACCGCGGTTGCGGCGGCTGCGATTAGTTTTAAATAAAGGGGGGGGGGGGCTGAGTGTTGTATGGATTGGTGGGCTTGGAGAGTGGAGGGTTGTGGGAGTTGTGAATTGGATGAATCCGAAATATAAACGATTTCTTTCCTCTGGAGCGTCTCCTTTGTTAAACATGTTTATATATTACAACTGGAAAAATGTATGTATGAAGAGGGGTAGGGGATTGATAGGGGGGAGGTGGATGTCGAAACCATTCTATAAAAAAATTGAGACAACCGGCAGGAGAAAGGGAGATGTAACTTATGTTGTGATCGAGGGTCAGCAGCATTAGAATGTAAATCATATTTAAATTTAATATAATTAGTAATTATTATAATACACGATATTCACAAAGCCCGTTAAAAAGGGGAGAATTCCCGTGAAAAATAAAATTATTCATTGAATTTACGGTTCCTCACGATAGGGTTTGTCACGTCGTACCTATACACATTTGTTATTTATTTATATCACAATTTACAAAATTCAAGGATCTCAGGGACGAGGGCAAGGCAGGGAGGGGGTGGTAAGGGGTAGGATTAGGGCGAGAGGGCGGGGGGATCGAAATGGGAAGGGGGATGTAAAAAGGATTTTTTAATAGAGTAGAAAAAAAATGCTCCCCGCTCGAAGGCGACGAACGTAAGACGAACAAAGGAGAACCGTGTTGACGACTTGATGTCTCTCCTCATTGTTTTGTTTCTGTCATCTATCTTTTCCGTTTCATTTTTTTTTTCCGTTCCTTTCATCGCTTCAGCTAAATTCTATCCATCGAGAATAAATACACGCGCGCGCGTGCGTGTGTATTATGTCGGTTCGTTTTTGAACGTTATTCTTTTTTCTATAAACGTGAAACGAGAATAACGAATGGCGGCAGATCAGCGGTCAGGTCTGAGTTACTCAGCTTCATTCCCATGTCAAACGCTATGCTAGATTGTAATCAACGTATCTGTAGCTCCTAACCATCTATCGAATCTGAACCGATACCGATTCGTTGGTCGGACGTGTACCGCACGCGAGGATATAATACTACTTTCAGCGTGCAAAGATGCGGCACGGTACACTCACGACCAAAACGTCTCGTGCATGGTATATTTACGGCCATCGCACTCACGTTACAACTCGATATAAATGCATGCAGCTCTAAGATCTATCCTAGCTGTCTAAACACAATTTTTTTCACCACTTCGAATCATCTGCTGTTTACTGAGTTCTACGAACCCGCGAGGATAGCCGTGAAACGGCTACTCCCCGCGATTCGTCCTGCTGTTCTTTCTCTTCTTTTTGCGGTTTTCTACGTATTTTTTTGTTTCTTTGCTTGTTCTGTTTAAGTGTTTGCCAGAGGACAGAGCTTTATATGCTCCCTTAAAAGAGTGCTGAGTTTTAAAAAGGATCGTTTACAACTTCTGTGTTCGTTAAAGAACGGTTCAACCCGAAACGAGGGGGAGGGGGTGGAGAATAGTAGTTTCTTAGAAAATTGTCGGAACGTATGTTCGTGCCGTGTATCGAAATTACGTCAAACTGATTCGTTTAAAACGAGCGGTGATTAGACATACAGCCATTTCAGCACTGCAGTTTCTTTCGCGATTTACGATTCCAAGCTCGATGCTTGTCCAACTGTTTCGAAGAAACTCGGTTCTCAAAGATACACGTTATCGGTGCAACTTTCGCGCGACATTTTCGACGTGTCACTCCGCTACGAATATATTATTCGGCAGCACGTTCGATTATAAATAGAAAAAAATGTACTGCACCTCTAACGGTACCCTACAAAAATTGATCTCTTCCTGACAGACATTTGACGATGTTGAAGTTTTTTCTTTTTATCCTAGCGCCGTGATCTTCGGTCGTCCGATCTCCGTCGAACTGTATAAAATTCTGTCTGGATTCTCTCGTCTTATAGTTTCTTTTTTTTTTTTTGTGCAAAAATAAGAAAATCATCATTGGTTAATTCTTTCGTTTTTCTTTGTCTTCTCTCGGATCGGTACTCTCTTTCCATCTCGACAGTTTCGGGAGAAGGGGCAACCAGACGAGCACGGTACGCGGAAATGTGTTCTCGTTTTTTCTCTCTCGTCCATTATGAATTAAAATGGCGATAGATACGTTGCAATAAATATTTATGTGGGCCTTGGTACGTATTGCCTTAAACGTACGAAGATCTCCGAGCAGTTGTTACTTTTCTGAAAATGTACGCTTTATAGAACCTGCGTTGGCTGCTGAGCTGGCGTCGAGACTGGGCCAGCAGCAGAAGCAGGCGGTCCGATGGGACCAAGATCACCCCCGCCGCTCGAAGCACCAGCCGGCGTTGCGACTCCCATCGCGGACGCGGTCTTCATGAAGAACTTCTCGAGCTTGACAATGATGTGCTTGCCGTAGGTGTACTTGCGCAAGCTGCCTAGATGTGGCCGGATCTTGTGCATTAATACTTTGCGTTGTGCCGGCTCTGCTACATCGATCATCTTTTGAACCACGTAGTTGGCATACTGATCTTTCATCATAACGTTCAATGCGCTGTTTCGTAACATGTACAGAGAGACATTAGTCACACGAACATTTCCGACTTTACGTAACCTAGCAATATGCGCACCCGGCGAGAAACTGGGTTGAAATTAACGACGGGCCAACAACGACAAACGAGCATCATCAGACCTCGTTGTATATATGGAAATGTAAACTTACTTGTCGTTGAAGCCGCATACTTCTTCAATCAGCACAGCACGCTCTTGTCTCGTGGCGTGGGTTACACACTTTTCAACAACGTTGCTCGCGAACTTGTGTTGCGAGAGGGTAAGTACTTTACCCCTGACGCTGCTGATCAATTGCGCTTTGTCCTCCGGTTTTCCGTGTTCTTTAAAACAGACGTACACGGGTGAAGGTATTTTCTTACCGGACGACATACGATTCGAAAATAGTTTTTGGTTACGATGAAAAATGTGACTCACCAAGTACATGCTGGATAACGTAATTACCATACTGATCTTGAATTAGTTGATCAGTGGCGGCGTGCAGCTCTTGAAGTATACCCTGAGTTTGTTCAGGAGTGCAATGCTCGAGAATACGTTGGATCACTCTGCACCCGTACGGATGAGTGCTCAACGAATAGACTTGGCCGGCGAACGCGCCGATCACGAACTGCAACGCTCGTGGTTCAACGCATTCGATGCACTTTTGCACCACGTGATTTCCATTTTGATCTTTCACGCACTTCAGAACGTGTCCGTCCAGCTCTCGGACTATCTCCTGCTGCTGTTCCGCCCCGATCGATTCAAGAGCCTTCTGAATCACTCTACAGCCGTACATCTGCAGTGCCAAGGGCAGCACGTGTCCTCGAACCTAAACGAAATACAGGAGACAGTGAGAAACAGCGAGACCCCACGGGTTTAATGAAACGTATCCGACGCGTCAATTCAGTTTTGTGTATATGTACTCGATCAGCGATACTAATGTCAGTTGACACGCAATCAATCATCATTTTCTCACTCGATGTTTCGATACGCGACAGGATAAATAGATAGAAATTATAGAATGGTAGTCACCTTTTGAGCGAGGGTGGATTTCTGTTCAGGCGTGCCAAACTCAAAGAACTTTTGAATAACGTAATTTCCAAAGACGTCTGTCATCAATGAGTAAGCGGAGGTGAGGATTTCTTGGAACACAAGCTGCTTCTCGTTAGCCGAGGCACGCTCCAATTTCTGCTGAATGAAACGGGAACCGTGCTGATCTTGGCTGAATTCAACTATGTGATTGACCAGATCGCGCAGTTGAAGATTCGGGAATCTGAAACAGAAAGAACACCAATGAGAATAACGCCAGCTACGCACGGGCAACCTGATACACGAAGATCGTCGTGCTCGTTTTCATTAGGTAGCTGGACGAATATACGAACCGGTTATTTCTGAAGTCTTCGAGCAAACGTGATCGTCCACCAGCGTTCTTGTCCCCGATACTGGTGGTGCCACCGCGGCCAGGTTTGCCGACCAGGGTCGGGAATAGGGAGCTGCTGGAGCCGAAAACTCCGTTAGCCGTTAATGCTGGTACCGCACTAGCACGGAACTTGGCCTCAGCCCCTGGAGCGGCGGACACTCGATTAGCTCCGCCGACCAGTCCGCCCAAAGATCCTCCCAAAGATGGTGGTGGCGTTAAGGACAATCCTAACGGGCTAGGTGACGCTGTTACAGTACCTACGAATCACGGATCACGGATCACGGATCACGGATCATTCAAATCTCCGCCAACTAAAATACCAAAGGGAAAAAGAAGTTCCTGACGAGGATTATTACCAAGGGCACCATAACTCTGCGGCCACTTTGCACGACTGTACTCCAAGCTGGGGCTGAAGGCGGACGTGTTCCTGTCGAAGGAATCTCTTCGCGCGGTTGAAGAAGCCCCGAGACCTAGACCTGTGAACAAACAAGAAGCCACGAATCGAAATGGACACCGAGGGTGCACGCATAGTTATCTTCGGTTCTGAGAGACAATTTGAATACCTTGGGGGATAAAATTAACAAATCATTGACATTCGTCATCTCAGCAACAGTTTTATTTATGTGCCCCTTTTATTTGTAGCAGCTACATATTAATGTTGAACTTTTTCAGAACTTGCATTACTATTAGGTTGGGAAACACTGTTACTACACGAAAGACACCACTGGCAGGAGGATGTACAATGTGTGTGTCGATGCACACGGTAGTAGAAAAGACAAGCTATCTCGCAAAAGTATGCAAACATGTGTAAGTCCGGATTATGTACAAAACAGTATCGATGACACGCCATTAAGTTATGCCTATCACCGAAGCAGGGCTTTCCTCTTTCAAAGATTCGTCTTGTTGGCTAGGGTTGGGGTATCTGTACCTGTGCTCTGAAGCTGAGCGGGCGAGCCCAGTGCCCCAAGTGGGGAGCCGCCGTATCCCAGGGCCGCTAGACCAGCGGCCAGTCCTGATCCCTGCTGTTGGGCCTGCTGCACCGCGACCGCTTGGGCCTGTGCAACCACCGCTGCTGCACTGCATGCCGCCAGACCTGCACCGAAAGTCCGCAACCCACACACGCTCTTAGTTATCGATTAATCCTGCCGTAACCTTACCAACCGTACACCGTCTATCAAGCCTAACGGAGATACACCGCTCCTCCGACGCAATATTACACAACACTCTCACACGCCTTCTGGTATTGACATCGATGCGAAACATGTTACGGTAATTTCTCGATGAGTGTTCGACGGCTTCTCGGCACTAACAAAAGGACACGCATATGACCATTAGTTTATGAAATATTTGGAAAGATGACTTCGAATACTCATCGAGGATTTACTGTACTCTTTTTCGTCAATTTTTCTAGTATCTCTTGTTTTTTAGTCACGAGATTAATACATGGCGTGTAATACACGTATGTATGTATGTACGTCATTGAGCTCTACCACTCATTGGAGAGAGAACCTTGGGATTGGGGCCGGTCCGAGAAAGAAGGTGGGTGTCTACACCCCCTCTACACACAAATATACTAGAGAATAGTATGTATAAATAGGGGGATACTAGGAAGAAAAAGGATAGATAGGTTCACCGTGTATCTTCCTTTTCCTTCGGACCTCCATCGCCTCTACTTTCTCGGAAACAGGAGAGTTCGCTCTCCAGTTACGTATGTATGTATATACGGATATAACAAAAACAAAAAACGTCACTGCAACATTAAGCTCGTGTTTCCTCACCGGATTTACTAGGTATATCTCGTCGATATTACAATGTGCCATGCATATATGCATATATACATATATACATACATACAGACATAATATGTATATGGGGTCGTGGAGCTCGTAAATGGGAAGGCCCAAGCGCCTCCAAAGAGTATCGATGCAAAATCGTCCGGGGGGGTACTCATTGGTCTTCAGGGACAGATGTTGGAAAGGAGACTGTCAAGCACACACACGCACACATATTTCCAACGCTGACGAACCATCGACCGGATGATCTTGGGCTGGTTTAATTACAAGTCTCTCGACTGTCGTACCATAGGCGGTCAAAAACCGTGTCTTACCCAAACACTCTCCAGGCGTGGCGTTACTATGGGACGTGGGAGTCGGTTGCGAGTAGAGACTCGGCGGCGGTGGAGCCGGCGGTCCCGGTGGCGGCTGCGACGGGGCTCTATTCACCAACACAGGCGCTGGACTGACCAATCTCATCGGTGTCGCCGCAGAGCTTAGTCCACGTACACCACCCATTACGATTGATCCATTCTGATCGTAATACGCCGGTATCACCTGGTACTGGCCCTGAACCTACGGGAAAAAACAACAAACATCATCATTATCATCGTCATCAGCCCTTATGTTTCCCATGCGATAGAACCATACAAGAGAGAAGGGGAAGTAAAACCACGAGGAGTCGGGCCAAAACGTCTGAATTCCCGACTATTTCCCCGAGTATCGCGAAGACATTAATGGCCCGTTAAATCGCAACCAGTTTATATTTAATCACAACCGAGGACCTTCGTCGGGGGAACCCAAGCTCGGTGATGTCACGACTAAGAAGAGGAGGGGAACGTAGGAAGTGTAAGATAGAGAGACGGTTTTTGTGACCGAGAAGCGAACCGTGTGTATCGGCTAGTAAAATCGAAACGACGGCTGACGGGCAGATACGGCTGCTGCGGTCCGCCGCTCGACAATAGGATTTATTTCGAAACACGTGCGCCTGCCTCGACGTGGTCCCTGCTCGAACGAAACAGACTAATTAGCCCTGCTTACGGTCTGCGCCAAATTATTTGCGGTGTCTTGGGCGGCAGCTGCCGCGGCCGCCGCCGAGGATGGTGTCAGCGGTCGTCTGGGCGGCGGCGGTGCGGCCGCTTGTGGAGGCGCCTGCGGCAGCAATCCGGCCGGATAGACCCACGGCGCGACTCCATAATACTGCGGGACGACCGGTGGCGGTGCACCGGCGATCAATGCACCGACGTATGGTTCCTGGCCGCTAATCACGGTATACGGCGCTGTTGGAAAATTCTGCTGTTGTTGTTGCTGCTGTTGCTGCTGCGCCTGGGACGCGGCCAGATATTGTTGCTGTTGTTGCTGTTGTTGTTGCTGGAGCAATTGCAACTGCTGCGGCGTGGCACCCTGTGGTTGACTTCGGAACAATTGCTGTGAACAGAAGGAATAAGGAATTTCTGTAATTTCTCTAATTTCTATAGGCTCTTGCGTGGAGCTCTGTTGGCTGATAATTGGTGGCGATAATTGGTACCGATTCGGAGCCACCGTTCGTGTAATCGGTATGTTAGCGTCAACGTATTTAGAATGGAAAGGCGGTCGGCCTGGCATTATTTTCCCATTCAAGGATTTACGATTATGGACTTAAACGTCTCATAAACGATACGATTTGTCGTACAACATGTAGACAGAGATGGGTAAATTCATTATTTAGATAAAGAGTTTCGAATAACGAATCGTTGTCATTTTTAATCGTTTCAACGTGGAAATTCCAATTTTTATAACAATATAATACTTCTCCTTGAATGAGACGACATTTCGCGAACAATTGTTTAATCTCATTCGTACGACAAATTGTATCGTCTATGAGTCTATGGGAACCGTTGGACTGAACAGCGTTCTAGTGTCACGCGACGACAGAGGACCATCTTTCTTTATCAAAAACAAATGAGGAAAAGTTCGAGACGATAAGCAGCCCTCTGTTGCGTTACCTCTTAAGAATAAGGACATTGTTCTTGGAGAACTTTGTGCCACGGAGTAGGGTAGGCAGGGGTGCCTTCTGGTAAGAGGACTGTGTTGGACCGCACTTATCCCAGAATCTCTGAGAAATACAGTTCCTATTAAAAATCGAAACGTCGGTTGAAAGTTTCTGAGAAGTCATCATACTGTTTACGTGTACAGTAAATCATCGATGAGTGTTCGAAGGTTCCATGGTACTGACAAGGAGAAGTCCCCAAGTGTAACATTGGCTTATGTAATATGGCCATTAGTGTATGAATTGTTTAATGTTCAGTGCCGAGAAGTCTTTGAACACTCATCGAGGATTTGCTGTAATTGTTCTTCAAGCGAATGTCTTACGATCGAACCGGGTTATATTCGTTCGACACAGAACCGAAGACCAGCAGTGCGGTCGAAAATCGATCCTTACCCCCAAGTAACATGGATTCCAGCCATTCGTCGACCGTTATCATACCGAATCTGCAAAAATAGTACGGGGTGGTCCCGTAGAACAGCTGGGAGGCACACGATATCGCATGCGAATTTTCAGCTAACGCGGAGAGGCCATTACCGAATCCACGTCACCGTCGTTCCTCGACTTAATTTATTCAACAATGCTCTTTCTCGCGGACAGAGAACATTTACCGAGGAACTCTGGGCAAGTCTCCAATCTCGACTCTGAGAGGGATTAAAGTGCACTAAGGACTATAAGTCGATGGTCGTCCGAGATCCGTCAGGGGTAACGTAATCCGAACTGGTCTCAAAGGTTCTCGATTACGACACATCTCCTGTTACCTGACCAGAGAATCGACCGTGGGGGGGGGGCAGGCTTGAAAAATTTCAGATCAAGGTCGCGGGCACACGGGAGAAAAGAGAGGAGACACGAGCGGGAGAGCGTACGAGTTAAGGTGTAGCGCCTGGTAAAAGCAACGTTAAAGCCGACGACGAGTAAGGCCTGGGCTGGCTGGCTGGCTTGGGTCGACGACCCCCTGCGGACGTTCACCGACAAGCGTATGCTTCTATGTTACCGGTGCTACGTTCTGGACTCTAATTGACCGACAAACGTGGCATATAACCACACGGTTCCGACCGTAGTAGGACCACGCTAAACGAGGGAATCGTTCCTCGGTCCTGGGTCTTTGTGTCATCTAATTGGTTTTCTTCCATTTGAATGTCTTTGTCGTCTGACCTTGGATAGGAGTTAGACGTTAGAGTCCTCTACCCCGACAATTTTTCTCTATACACAATCGATGGAAGAATCTCGAAAGCGAAGTATCCTCATAACGAATCGGAGGACAGAAGAAATTCCAAGGAAAAACGAACTTAATCGAATTCTATGTTCTATATTCATATCTGTAATATTACGCACACGGTTACGTTTACGCGACTATTCTCTCACCTCGGTGTTCCTCCCCCTGAACGTTGCGAACAAGATTGCAGAACCAATTTCTGGGACGGTGTGTTACGAACGAATTACCTCACGCGTCTTCGGTTTAATTTCGACCCCTCTCGGGAACAATGCATTTACGTTTAATTATGCAATTACGTGTTAACCCCCCCCCCCCACTTCCCCCGATTACGAAAAGAGTACACGTCCCGCTTCCGCCATCTTATGTCTTTCCTCCACTGTCAGCGCGATGATCGTTATACTATGTACACCTACACGCCGTAAAAGTCGTTTTGGAACTTTAATCAGGATAACGATCTAGCAAATAAATAGGCATTGTTCGAATAGCTGTGGCCGGTTCCCTAAGAGCGTAGAGAAACACGAACCATTCACGACACGCTCGGAGCCTTCCCCGAGTTACCGATGCGTTTCGGGTATTAACCTCCTCCGGAAGCGGCTCGAGCTTCGAACCAAGGTCACGGTTACGTTCGATGATTATTCCACGCGTCGAGGGGGGGGGGGGCTCGTTTTTTTCCCAACTCGACGACTCTGTGGCCATCGCTCTTGGGTATCGTTCAAAGTCCGTTGAACTTAGGAAAACTACGAGTTCTCCCGCTTGTCCAACTGAGCTCGCTTGTCTGGAAAGAGACTGTAACAAGTTACACGGAGACAAAGAGAAAAAGTGAGGGTACAGTAGATACTCTTGATGACTTTCTGCGCTGGGCGGCTATACGAGAGGAAATTTCTGAGAATGCGGGGTCACGTTAAAACAATGCCCAACAGTAAATTTACGTACTATATGGTTACGAATTGCTTGAAGGGGATTACCCTAATCTTGCTAATACGTCTTTCGGCTATGGAAATCAGATTCGAAATGTTCCCATCAAGGATACATCCACGGCTCTTTATGTGACCAAAAACTGGTAAATCTTTTTTTCTGTTAAAACCGTCTTGTTTGTAACATTTTCTTTAGACCTTTCTCGTTTCACGAGTTCCCGAACATTCTCAATAGGATTAAGGTCAGGGGAATTTCCTGGTCGATTCAGTCATGGGAATACTTTCGCCCTGGAGAAATCTTTTTTCTGATTTAGCCGTATGACACGGTGCTACATTAAAGAATAGCAATTATGCTTCAGAAAACTGGTGTTAGTTAGATTTTGTTTAATGCAGACAAGTGGTCACATTAATGTAGCCAGGGACTATATTCGCAGGGCCGAAAACATTCCGCTATACCGTGATCGGTGAGCGTATTATATCTTCCAAACTCATCGGACGATTACGTTCCAATTACCCGAAAATGAGAGAGCGAGAGCGAGAGCAAGAGAGAGAGAGAGAGAGAGAGAGAGAGAGAGAGAGAGAGAGAGAGAGAGAGAGAGAGAGGCGAACTTTTCTTGGCAACGGGACACACCGAGAGCCAACAGGTTGATTAATAAGTTACGGATTTTCGACGCGATACGTGGGGAGGATCGCTACGACGGTCGCCGATGTTACTCATAGGGAAGCAACAGGGAGAGAGATTGATTGATTGATTGATTGATTGATTGATTTATGACATATATTTAGTTCCAGTAGCTACTTTATAGACTTTTTCTGTGTACATAGACTTAGCCTTCGTAACTACTAATTTATTTCTATTAATTGTTGTACTACGTTTCTTTCTTCGTGCTCTCTCCTTTTATCTAGAGAGAGAGAGAGAGAGAGAGAGAGAGAGAGAGAGAGAGAGAGAGAGAACGAGGCTACTCAATTCGCAGTACAGTTTTTCAATGGATGGAGAGAGAAGCGAATGAAGTTACAGAGACGTAAGCCATTACCGTAGAAGTCATTAGTGGCACTCCAACAGGAAGTGCCGTGAGACGAACATCAAAATGGAAATCACGGTGATTGCGTTTGAAGGGGAGGAGGGGGGTCGAAGAAGAAAAAAAATAGGGTTGAAACCCGACTGTGAGTGTGAGAGAAGGTGGGAAGGAAGAAGAAACACACACGCCGGGGCACAGAGAGCGTTTGATTTTTGGGCAAGGGTGGGAAACAATGGGCCGATGCAGCAGCATATTGTACGTAGGTGAGAGACAGAAAAGAGGGGTGTGGGATACGTTCCTGGAAGTGTGACTCACACTGTTGAATACGTAAGGTTTCCGCCGCCGTTGGCGGCGACGGCTTGCAAATCCTGCGCTATAATACGAGCCTATTGATCCCCCCCCCCCTGTCCCTCTCTCTCTCTGCTCCGCAACGCCCGCCTCTCGAGTGGCCACGTCGGTGAAGAGGGGAGAAGAAGAATTTGGCAAGAGTCGACCACGAGATCTCGTTGGTAGATTTTGTCGAAAATCTCGATCCCTCGGTGCTGCTGGTCTCCCCCCCCCCCCCCCCCCCCCAATACCCCGGAATCGACCGCAAAGTTCGATCTTTCATCTGTATCAGTAAGTTCACTGGACCCCGTTTGCTGGAACGATATTAGACCGTTCCAGGTGAGGACAGATTCGGGTACTACATTAGCTATCTTGGTTACGATTGGCTGGAGGTTAGATATTTGCCTAAGATCGGTGGCAGCTTAGTTATCTTTGGTAAAATCGACAGCATCATCTTAGCTACCTTTATTAAGATCGGCTGTAGGTTTAGCTACTTTGGATACGATCAAGTTGTTTCCCATCGTTCCGCGGGACAACCGTCAAGCGTTAAAAAGATACGTGAGCTGGTAAGGCAAGTACCCAGTTCCCACTGGGGTGAAAAGTTACGTCCAAGCCGTGTGGGGGGGGGGGGGGGGGGGGGGGGGGTAAGTTTCGATTACCGTCGCTGGGCGATCCACGGCGTAATCAGTGATATAAGAACCATTGGGTTAGAGATATGTTCGTTACTAAATCCATCACAACGCGATCGTGAAAACGGGTTTACCATGGTGGAACCAACACGGTGGGATGGGGGTTCAGCGAACTTTCAAGTCGTGCTCGTTTGACTTTCAAACCGGCGCAGCGATGGCTTCGAATGGTAACTTTAACATTTACCTCACACGACCGCGGCTCACCCTTCTTCTTGCGATGCTTCCCTCCTGAGTATCGATCGATCGTTCTCGTGGTTACATAGAAATTTCGATGCCGGCTCCCGAGTCGAAGAAAACACTTTCTCGTTGACAAACATACCCTCCGTCAGTGTAGATCAGTGTTTCCTAACCTTTTTTGGATCATAGACCACCTCAACGCTTGAAAAATTTCGATGCCCCACCCCGTAGCATAATAGTAAACCAAGTTCCGAAAAAGTTTAATAGCTACTTAAAAAAAAAAAGTTAGATAGGTCAAACTGTTGCCAACAAGGTGACGTATGTCAATGATTCGCTAAATGCCTTCCAAAATATTCAAATTGTATACGCCCCACTTTGGGAGACACAAATGTAGCCAGTGTAACTTTTCATTTTTATGATCGTTGCCGCCTGGCATTGTCGCGAGCAGTTAAAGACTGAACGAAATAAAACCTGAAAAGACCGGACAACATTGTCTTTCGGCGAGCTATTACTTTTGTTTCCTGTTCTTACCTCGCGCGTCGTACTGAATCGTCAGGGTGTCGAACGAAACAGGCTGGTGGTAACAACGGAACCTCGAAGAGGAAGAGAAATCGTTCGAATACAAGCGGTTGTTCTATGTTCCCGCTACGCGATAACACTTATTTTGTTGTTGTTGTTGTTGTTGTGTCGTTAATAGCGTTCCTTTAACGGTGTGTGTACGTGCACGTTTACCGTCCATGGAAGATCGATGGTAACGCAAGCAGGCACATCAAACGGTCTCGAATCGGAGCATACATCCGCCACCATTTTATCGTTCTCGCCATTGTCACAACGATCACGGAGAAACACTTGATAACGGGTCTGGATATTGTTGTGCGCTGTGCTGTCCGTGTTGCGATAGCGCGGGTTTTTAGTTTCTCTGACGCGTTCACTCGTGGAATATTCAATTTCCACCGCTGCCACCGCAATCGGGCGTTACGGTTTGCTGATCGACCGCGACGCGTTTGACACCGTTTGTTTCTGACTTGCCTGCGACGTGATTTCGGGTGGTATCGAGTTAATCGGAGGTCACAGAACATGCTCGTATACGGATCATTAACATTATGGAAACGAATCCTTTTTTCTTTTTCTTTTTTTGGTAATTGTTCTGGTCTATTGCGATTCTCGGAGATCAGCATGTTGGATGTCAATGTTGTTATAACGTGTCGCTCAGAAGACTGAACAGCCATTTATTGCATTATTTAACAAAATCTTATCTAATTATTAACATAAATTTTTAATTGTTCTTGGTATTTGAAGATACGACCATTAAGAAAAACAAAAACTTCGGAGTTAGGATTTAAAAGAATATTTTTTGTTTTCTAGGTAGAATTTTCTTTATATTATGCTGAATTTGTATTCGTTGAAACAATGACACACACGTAGATCGATTAACGTAATTTTGTTGAAAAATATAGTTAGAATAGTTAAGAACTCTAGCGACGATGATATTATTACTGTATGAATTTTTCATTATTTTCAAGTCTAATCATCCATAATTACCATCCATATAACGTAGGTTTCTACCTCAATAGAAATGATACGCTTCTCTCAAATATCACGTGTGTCCTTTCAGCCGTACCTTTTACGTATATGCTTAAGTAGTGATAACGTAACTTACAGGAGAGTTCAGTGATCTAGGGGTTAACGTCGACGGTAGTAAAGAATTACCAACGTGGTGCAGCGAAAGTTCCAAATATCGTGTTCCAACAGATCGAAACAACGACGGACACTTGACGATTCTCGATCGATCAATAACGGCGATTCATTTCTATTGCGCAATCGGCGGACAGATGTTCAGGGATCACTCTGACTGCGGGACACAATTATTTATATAATTTTCAATGCGCGATCGACGGGGCTGACGTCAAGGAATTAACTCGAAAAACGGGCACTGGTGTTGAAAGCAAGGTACGCGCGCTCGACAGTCCTCGTTGGCCTTGTAACGTCGTGCGTGTTTCTCTCTCTCTCTCTCTCTCTCTCTCTCTCTCTCTCTCTCTCTTTCTCTCTCTCTCTCTCTCTCTCTCTCTCTCTCTCTCTCTCTCTCTCTCTCTCTTTCTAGGGAATTACGTATGTATTCTAACGCCTTTTGCCTCCCGTGTGCCCTTGCTCGGTTCCCCCGCAGAGGGAAATTATCGTCAAGAATCCTCCCCCCAGTGTGGAAACTCTCGCATGAATATAAAAGGAGTGCCCTCGAATTCCTTCCGTTTTCATTCCCAGGTTGTGTGGCTGCTCGACATACGCACACATACACAGTTGCCACGGAACTTTTCGATGGGTGGCGTCGAAATGTTCGTACATTTGTGAGTGGTAACGAACGGTGGAACTAGCCGGTGAAAACTTTCCACCAGGCTGAATTGAACCGAATCTAGATTTCGGCCCTGCACACATTACCATATCACCTAGAAAACCGAGAGTGGGAGGGAGGGGAGAGAGAAAGAGAGCCTGAATTGAGAGAGACTGTTATCGATTCGAACCAACTCGTATGTGTACATCGAGCCTCGAGGATCGCGTCGTAAACCGCGCGCGGTTCTCCATCAAAGACGCGAAATTTCGCCCACTAACTCGTGGATTTCGAGAACAGTAAATTCTCGATGAGTGTTCGAGAAAACTCAATGTCTCGCGTTTCTTATTTTTTTTTTTTTTGTTTCAATTTTCAACCTAGAAACTTCCATAGTACCTGGTAACCATTCCGTACAGATCGATACGGTAAATGCTCGATGACTGTTCGAAGGCTCCTCAGCACTGAACGTTAACACTAGAACTACCAGCATTGAATGTATGCTTAGTTAAATTGTGTAATGTATAATGCAATATAGGTTAGGTTAGTATAATATAAAATGTATAAGAAATTAGAGGTTAATATAAATTCCGATGAAAACATCTCTAGCATTTCAGTAATCGTAAAATAAAAAATTTGATATCCGTCAGTTTCTCGGTTTTGCTAGTTCTAGTGTTAAATATTTTATAAACTAATGGCCATATGCGGTTAGAAGAAATATCATTCGGTGCAGAATTTCAAGCTGTATAATTGTGCTAAATCTCGTTAAAAGGTCAAAGTTACACCTGGGGACCTCCCATTATCAGGAACCTTGGAACATTCACCGAGGATTTACTGTATCGACCTTGACGGTACAGTTTGCAGGGGTATTATGGAAGTTTTGCACGTTGAAAAATTGAAAAGAAAGAAAAAAAATAAAGGAACACGAGACATCATTTTTTCTCGTATCGGAGTTGGTAGATACACACTGGTGATTGACACAGAGTTCTTCGATGCAACGATGAATCGGTAGATTCTTTTTGTTTTGTGTTCCCTCTACCCGTGGAAATCTCGATAAACAAAGGCTGACGTTTATGAATCGACGATTCCTCCGAACGATAAGCTTTAAGCCGGAATGGATGGAGTCGCAGCGTGAGAAAAGGAACAGGAACGTATCGATAAATGAAAACGAACGGTGGGGACAGGGGGTGGGGGAGAACCGGGATATATTCGTGGAACCCAGGCCCCCGTTTGCGTGAAATAAAAGTACAACGACGACAAATAACGGAGGAGCAGCCCGTTACTTAACCGCCACGGAGCACCGTTAGCTCACCTGACTGCGTGTACGGAATATACAGGGTGTCCTCCGACATGCCCGGGTACCGCATTCCTTTACCCAAGCCTCAGGGACACCGAAAATACACATCGCGGCAGAATAGGTCATTGAACGGCCTGTGTGTCCAACGATTTCAAAACTCCCATCGACTGCAAAACCATCGTCTCGGTTATTACGACATCGCGACAACGGGTTATTAACTACCCGAGAGAAGTGGAAAAAAAAACGCCATCAACCATGATGTCTAAAGACACCACGCGGTGGTTCATTACTATTGAATAGATTAGCAAGAGATTTGTGTGTGAATTAATGCAATAGACGAGAAAAACATCGATGTTATTTTTAATGCACAACTGACGAAAGCATCCAAGAAAACCTCTTGGTCGAAGTGTGTACATCAGTGGTGGGCAAATCTTATCCGGATAGGAGCCATATATCGTCTATGAGAAATACTCGAGAGTTGTACATCCTCTATTGGGACGGTATTAACCATTTCGATGTTACCATGTCGAGTATACTCGTCATCGCATAGAAATAATTAATCTACTTAAAATATACTTAGGAATATTAATGACGATCAGTTGGCAGGTTATTCTTTTTTTTCTGTTAGGGAACTTCCGAATGAGTGTTTATTCATAATAATATTCATTGTATCTTTGGAAGCATGCTTGCACGAAAGGAAAACTAAACGTACCCATACATGCCAGTATCTCGCAAAAGGTTAAATCACACAAGTGCACGTTTTCAAAATGAAATAAAACACTTAAAGGGTTAAATTGTGAGTTACGCTAACAATATGTGTATCTCACACTGCACAATAAAGTCACCAAACTTATAAAACATCATATTACATACGTGCGCGTAGTAAGTAACAAATTAAAAAGTAAATATTGTCGTACAGTTGGGGTCCTTTCTTTGTGAGAGAACCACGTCAATCAGCTTCCTGAAATGACTGCCCCGCTTCCACCAGGGGCGTTTCTTCAACTAAAACTCTCCTGGCTAGAATCAGCCTCTCTGAATCGAGAAGGACGATCTCTCTCTCTCTCTCTCTCTCTCTCTCTCTGGGGGGGGGGGGGGGGGGTCGTTTGCGTGTTTCTGCCGTCGATATACACACGTGTTCGTTTCAGTAAAAATCGCATCGACACAGAAAACTACACACGGGATCCCCCAGCACTACTTCGCCGCGGCAATGTTTTGTCAGTTGCAATTCACGGTCCCTGAATATGCAACACGCGCGGAATCGCGAGGCATAACATTAACATTTAGAAAACAAGAACACGGCGAAGAGAGAGGTTCGCAGGAAAATGGAGCAGTAATATGCACATTTCTGTGCATTTAGGTTTCCATTAACTAACGATTGATAATTTGTAATTATGGTAATTATTACCGTTAACCCGCGAACTGCATTTGTTCACGATAATAGACGTCTACTTTATCAGTTTAGTAGCAATACACCTGGAACATTTCTTGACAGTCGCTAATACGAAACTTTTTTAACCTCTTGTGGGATACCGGCACGTATGGGTACGTTTAGTTTTTCTTTCATTCAAGTATCATTCCAAAATTGTAATTAAATATTCACTAGGAAATTTCTCAACAGAACAGGCCATTTTACTAATTGATTGTTGTTAATATTTATAAATGATTAAATACACCTGGAAAATAAAAATAAAATATTTCTTCTGTTCTTAATAAATTCGTCCCTAAAGAGGTTAAATGACATCCAAACATTGAAAAAAATGGTGTTACTGTCACTGTTCGTTATTTATCACGAGTAAACACATTGCTAATAGAAAGACATGTTTCTAAAAATGTTTGAAATAGTCTTAAAATGCCTATTGGTTCTATATTTTACGAGAAAAAATGTCCTGGACAATCGTCCAGATAATCGTCCGCCAATGAACTGCCTAAGGGCCTAACGGTGCCCCAGTTGTCCTAAAGAGTGTTCACAGGAGGGCTTTAAGGCCTCCTAGTGGTTCCAAGACCACTCGGAAACAGCTTCTGAGGTCCTAAAGATCTCTAACCAATCGCCTGAAGACATTCGACTGTTAAAATACAACGTCTAAAATTCACAAACGGCAGAGACCCCGCGTATTATGCATATGATCAGCCGAGCATTTCGACGGAATAACACGGAATCGACGTGGTACAGATATCGTCGGATTTCAGAAACAGGTAACACAAATGTGTCACGGGCAATTTCATAGATCGTGTACGTGTAATGTCGTGTATCCACGTTGAAGTTGCCTGATGCTCGCGTGTGTCAGGGAAACATCCAGAAAATAGTGTCGTGCAAAGTGTTGCGGGCGTTCCGCGCGATAGCTACCCGTGTTTGCTCCAGATAAACGTCAGCGTCGTCGTTCACAGCAACTTTCTAGGAGGGCGGGCTGCTCACGTCTAATTCGTTTCATCATTCTCGGTGTAAATCACGCGATGGGCCCGTGGTGCACGGCGGAGAACCGCTGGTGTTAACGTTCCATCGGTGGAAACCGGTTTTCCAGAACATATAAATACAGAAACACACACAGGGGCAGGGGGATGGAGAGAGAAAGAGAGAGCCGATCGAACTGATCCAAGAGACTCTTTGGTCGGCCGATTCGCGCAATAACCCTCTCCTCTCTGCGTTTTGTACCGTTCCACGGGGCCAGGTCGAATGACTCTCGCGTTGGTATAGTGCCCGCACGAGCTATAGTGACATTAAGTGTGACCTTCTCAATTTGTGTGTTGTGTGATACCCTTGAGGGCACAAGCTGTTAAATGTGTCGACATTTTCGAGTTTAAAATAGCACGATACAACATACATATACGTACATATATCAGGCTCATAATTCTGAAATAATGATTTAAAGGTCTGGGCGTAATAAAGAGAGAAAAAAAAGCAGAACGGCTTAATAGCACGCGTGGTTCCCACTTCGAATCACGTGCAAAATGGCCCATGGTTGGCGAGTAGGAGAAACGAAAAACTTTCTCATGGATTACCACCTGTGAACCCGTATATCCCGCATGGTGTCGAGCAGAACGATAGGTGCACACACATCGAATACACGTACAAACAAACGAAATGACGAAACAAACAACACATTTTTAATTCACTCGAGGCCTGCACTTGGCGTGACACACACAAAGGCAACTGTGTGTGTGTTACCGTTAACTGAAACTCTTTCAGTCCCAGACGTTCGTTCATTCATGAACCACCACCGCGCGCACGGTCGCTCTCGGTTGTTTTCCGTGGGACCATCGTTCTCTCCACGATGGTACAAAAAATGGATAAGGAACGGATTCACAATTATCGAGGTGTGCTCTCTCGCCGTCCGTGTACCCGAAACAATGGCCATTGTAACCAAAGACTGGTCTATCCGCGGTCTGGTATCGCGGGTACGCCGTTGCTTTTCCCGTTACAGCTAGCCTAGTTGAAGAAGTCAATTAAAACAAACTTTTTCGGTTGTGTAGTCGTAGTCGACGCGTTTGCTCGTTCTTCGTATCATGGACACTCCTCTAAAGGAAGAACGAATACATAAGTGTAAACGACGAGAGAAACAAAAAGAGGAAATAAAGATAGATAGGATGGACAGGAAGGAAACGAGAGGTAGGTAGGGCGGTGGGTAGGTAAACCCCCTAATGGTGGAGAATTTGCGTGATAAGGATTGGTGGGCCACACCTTGACACCAGATACCACTACCACCATCCCTTCTCTCCCCCTTTCGCGGTAGCTTTTAGCCAAATGACGCGGATTTTATTATTGGATGGCCTTTAAGGGTGCGGCCGCCGGATTACCATGCCCCCATAGCGGTCTAATGGGCCGTTAACCAGCCCCGCCTTCGTGGCATTTTCTTTCTTTTTTTTCTTCATGCGATACCTGTTATGCGTCACACATCGAAAAACGGGCGCGGATCGACCCTTGACACGCGATTAAAGAAAAATACCTCGTGATAATATTCCTGCCAATTCATCCCCATCCCCCGAGGGGGAATCCTGAAGTCTGTTCCAAGAGGGTCGTCGTCTTGATAAATCGTCAAGACGAGGTACTGACTTCCACTCGAAGGCAACCGAATTGCTTGTAGGACACAGTCAAAGTGATTTGAGACGCGGGTTTAAGGTTTCCACGCAGTGACTTCCGGCGGTCAGGTACCACCAGCCCAGTAGAGACCCCGTCTCGGCGTTGCTCGTCTCGAATGCCGTGTAAAGTAGATTTGGTCAAAATCGAAAGGGATCAGGGTATCGATACGAACGCGAACGCGCGCGCGCGCCTACAAAGAAACCGTACCAGTGTTGAAAAATATTTCACGGTCTATTAGCTAAGCCTTTCTCCGTCCAAGTCCCGTTTTTATTACGCGAACGAAAGCAGTTCGTTCGTTCGTTCGTTCGTTCGTTCGTTCGTTCGTTCGTTCGTTCGTTCGTTCGTTCATTCAATTCTCCGGGGCAATCTCGTCTTCAATTGCTGAGCTCCCGCAAATTTGTTCAACGGGTGGTGGTATGTACAAGGTGAAGTGTGTAGGTTCATCGAAACGTTTGTCGAAGGAAACGGGGCAAGGTAAAAGAAGATCGAGGTGAGCCAATTAGTTTTATTGGGAGGGGGCCTAGAGAGAGACAGATCTGTGTGGGCGTCGCGACGACGATGTTAGACGACAAAAGGAGGAGGTATAAACTCGCGCTGCGGCGCCGATGTTATTGGACTCGTTATCGTTACTGTTTTATCTTGAGCCTGTGGCCGGTATGTATATGTATAGGTTTACCGGTTGAAATTACGTCGAACGAAAGCTGGTGTAGCACTACTTTAAGGCACCAATCTCTTGGGTTACTGATTCTGAATCCTCGATATAAATTTTTAGCATTATACATATGTATGTAATCGCCTCCTGCTATAAACGAGAATCCGAGAGAATGAAATCCCGAGTCTACTAATGAGTATACGGTAGGAGTGTAAGGCTAAGGTAATAATGTAAGATTTAGGTAATGTAAGCCAAGTCAATTTCTTAACCGTGAGGCTGAACACAAAAGATTACTATGTTACTACTATACATTTCTTTTCATCCCGCGATTTACCCGAGTGTTTGTCGTATATCAAGGCGGCAATAGCAGCCGACAGGGGCGTCAATCGATCATACACGAGGAGCGGTGGAAAAAAACGCGATCGGGAGGTGTACACTCGTTAGCTCGAACGGGTATCAATGAATTCGTAATCGTGAGTGTACAGGCTTGTGGATGGAACAAGAGATAGAGAGAGACAGAGGGAGAACGAATGGGTAAGAAGAAATGCAGTTGTGCGAGAGCACATATATACACACATATTCGTTCCAGGGGGAAAAAAATAAACAGACGAGGATAAACAGGAGGCGGAAGAGACGTTAATACTCGAAGATATCGGAGCGAGAATATGAAAGGGTGGGGTGGGGGAGAGGGAAGGGAAGGGAAGTGAAGTGGAAGGAGAGAAACAGGTCCTCGCCGAAGCAGCGCTGGAAGCACCGCGAGGTTCATTTTAATACTCCCCAGGGAGGGTGGGGGGAGATGAGGGGTTGTGGATGTGACCTTTATGAAATGCTACAACCTTTGTAAGCCCTGATTGCACTTCTTCCCTGTGCATAGAGGCGGCGTACATAGAGGACGCACAAGGGCCGCCCACACGCGAAAACACGACGAGATAGCGGAGAACGGTATAAAAGCGCGCGCGCAAACGCACAAGGCTGCGTGTAAACTGTATGGATATGCATATGTATATGTACGTGTACAAAAAGCAAGTCTTGTAGGCACTAACTTAGAATCCGTCTGTGTGTACCAGGAGCTATTGTTTTTCGAACGTACATGGAAGGGGCTCCTCCTGACTATGTACCTTAGATTCGCGTCGGTATCGCGCTCTATAGCCCCCAGAAAGAAGGTAAACAGTCGCGCGTGGGTCCTAAGAGATGGAGAGAGATAGAGATCGGTTGGTACCAACTAGGGGTGAGTTGCAATCTAATTTTTAATTTCTCGAATCTGAAACTATAAAACTTTGAAACTTTGAAACTTTTGAAACACGAAACTCTCGAAATTTGACGCGCTGATTTTCTTTTCTATGAATACTTTGCTTCCAGAACTGGCGTCAAGAAAATTTTTGCATAAATCTTTATTGACCGTAGGTAGCTACACACAACAGAAACATAATATATTCACTCAGTCTTTTAACACTAACATTCAATAGTTTAGCAGTTCCTACTTTTCACTACAACTCGAACATATCGAATTCTCAAAAGCTCGAAACTTTCTTGAATTTCGAGGGGTTTTCGAGGGGTTTTCGAGGGATTTCGACGTTTCGAGAAACCCATCCCTAGCACCAACCCTTTAGTTTCAACTCAATATTTTCAAAATCTGTGTGTATGTATGTGTATCGTACATCACACGCCCGGTAGACGGCGAGGAACCGTCGATCGATGGTGAACGCGGCCACTCCACGTAACGTTTACCATACGTTCGGACAAATTTACGCGGCGCGCACCTGAGAGACCTGTCGCCTCGGTGTACACCCTTTCGAGAGATCTATCACCCCCCTCTCGTGGTACGAAATTGCCGTTAGTTTGTAACTTCTTCGCAGAAGTCACGAAGGGATGGAGTGGGGGTGGGAGGGAAACTTTTCTTGCAAGACTTGCGGATAGATTTCATTACGGCCCTGCACGAACCGGGTCGAAGCGATTCCCCTTGTTCCCTCTCCGTGGTTAATATCCACTCTATTTCCCATATTTGCGTAAGGAATTGCGACAAAGGGGATGTGCAACTGCACACGCGTCTGCTAGCTATTGTCTAACGATTTTTTACACGATCGTTCTAGGCTGATACATGAGCTCGTTCGAGCAACACTGATACGTACAATATACATATGTATACGTCGATTCGTATAAGATAAGTAATAATAAAATTAATCATTTAATAAGATGTTTTAACGAATAAACTGATTTTCCAGTATTCATCTTTTTTTTCTGTCACTACATTGAAACCTAGTGGGACATTACGATCCCATTGTAAAACGCTCCGTTTTTTTTTTCTTCTTTTTTTTTTTAAATCATTAAGCGTCTAATTAATAGAATCTGTTGGTCTTGTTGTAAATTATACTGCGATATTAATTTTACGCAACAATTTGCTAACGGTATTTCGATAATCCAGCCTCTCTACAATGTACGTGTCGCCCATATTTGGGTGACGTGCGTGGGCAGCAGTTGGACATGCTCGAGGAAAACCGTTCCACGTGTTGTTTCGTGAAGGTGATCGCTAATAATTACGTGAACATCATTCCGTCGAAGGAAGCGAAAACTCCGACTGGGGAAATTGCAAGGGATATCGTACCGACAAACGGCACGCTGCGAGAGACAACGGTACTTCCGTGGTCATAAACGGTTGCTTGACCGTTAACTCGACTCGACTCACCAATGTGCCTCCTTCGAGGCCTTGGTTCGCCTTGTTGCTTCTTCGTCCTCGTGTGCCGCGTGCGACGAAAACCACAGAGGGAATTATATTCATGCTAGTATTTAAACCCCTGTTTCTTCGCCAGACACTATTATTATACATGGGATAACGCGAGGATAGACCACAGATTGTATTAAAGAAGAAAAAACTAAACGAGAGAAACCGACCGGTCATCGGACAGTCGAGAGCCACGTAGGCAGGTGGAATTAGTCGGTTTATTTACTAATTCGGCGTTGAAGCATTACGTAACCGGGGACGACGGGATACCTAAAATCTCATCAATATTCGTAGCGTGCTCGAATCAATATATCCCATCCGCGAGATAGAATTTAATTTTGTTTCCTTTTACGAAACAGCCTCCTCCTCTCTGATCTCCGCCGCCTTTTTATTAGCTCGCTCGCTTAAGGCGAGCTGTATGTATGGTTCCATCTTCCTCCAACGCGCCTCGTTCTATCGTTCTCCAGTCCAACAAGAAGTCGCCGGGGTAGGGGTAGGGTGAGGGTGAGGGTGAGGGGCAGAACTTTCCTCGAACAAGTTTCGAATAGAATTCTTTCGCCGCGGTTAAATAGGTTGATTCGACGAAACGGATCGGAGATATACACAGCGAGAACGCGCGCGTACCACCTTAAGATTTCAAACGGAGAAACCAATCGCGTTCTCGAGTTTCCGCTAAACTATGCAACGGGGAATCTTTCAAGTTTTCTCTACGAATCGTCGTCCGAGTTCTTAACTATTCTAACTTTATTTTTCAACAAAATTTCGTTAAACAATCTACATTGGTCTTATTGGTCCAAAAAAAATACAAAACCCGGGATAATAAAAAGAAAATACACAAAGCTAGCAAATAAGAAATATTAGGAAATACAGGATATATAATTAATTTGTATTGTTTATAAATTGTCTAAATGCCTAATCCGCCTCGAAGAGCTTTCTGTAGATTCGATTTAAAAGATGATGTACAGTCGCCAAAGACACGTATGATATGGGAGAGACTTTGTTAGCTAAATTTGATAAATATTCTTTCAAGTCCCAACACCGAAACTGACGATAATGAAAAATTTGTGAAATATTCCAATACATATAGCTATTCGGTAGATGATATTATAGTGTGTTTAATTATGTCCCGACTTTGCTGCTTCTATAGTATTAAACTTCGTGAACGTTAAACTCATGTTTTCTCAGTTTCGAAACTAGCGGAGATAGAAGAAAGAAGACCTTGTACGACGAAATCCTTTTCGAGAGATGTCCCCCACGTAACGAACACGTAAACGGAAACGAAATCGAATTCGGGAAATTAACCATGTCACCCGCGAAACGGTAGAAACATCGCGGAACAATGAACTACGTCGATATTCGCGACGTGGTTTTAAAACGAAAACGAAACCGGCTTCGCGATCGTAATACCTATCGTCGTGCGAACTGGACGTGGCCGAGCAGAGCGCAAAGACGACCCACGAAGTGCACAACGATCGAATTTCACGCGGAGGGCGACGGCATGGCACTGCGATTCACGCGATCGTCGCATCGAACTCGCCGTCGGATGGACCTTCGATGGAAAGAGTCGATCGGTGGGACCGAGTTACCGGTTTCTTGGTGGCGATCACTGGCCTCTAGTGGGTCTCGAATAGATCCCACGGGCCGATTCGGAGATTGGATGGGTATCGATCTCGTCGAATGTCGCAACGTCAAACATGCTGACCGTCACAACACGGTGTGGTCACCAGTGAAGGTACGTTTTCACGTGACCAGTAAAACTCATGACTATCGTTTTCCGCGACACTCTATGATTCTATGACAATGTAAACCAATGTCGCGCGACATCTATTAGTTTCCACGACGAGAGAAGTCATGCCCGTAAATGTCCTACGTGAAAACGCATTTTAACCCCTTACCACACCATCTTTCTGACAACTGCAGTTCCCAGAATTAATTCACTATTAATCATTTTCCAGATACAAATAAATTTACTTGAAATTACAAATGTTAATATCAGCAAAATGGTATTTCACGTTGACGTAAAGAGAAGGAAATAATATTTATGTTTATTAAATCCAGCTTGAAATCATCATCACGTGCCTGACTCGATGTTATAAGAGAAGATAAGACAAGGGGTTAAGAGTTGGGCAGAATTTTATTCGAGTATTACCCAGTGAAAAGCAGCAAGTATCTGGAGATCGTTATCCTGAAAGTATATTATAAGCAGAAACCTGTCGCACGACGGCTTCGAATCTGCGTCAATTCCAGTAAATCCTTGATGAGGGTTGACGAAGGCTCTTCGTCACTGACCATTGAGAGATCCCCAGGTGTAATGCTGACTTTCTAACGAGGGGTTCGGCACAGTGGTAGAGCTTGGAATTGTCAAGCCAGTGATATTTGTTTCAGCTGCATATGGCCATTAGTTTATCAAATAGATAATGTTCTGTGCCGAGAATACTTCGAAAACTCATCGAGAATTTACTGTAATCGGGGAACCACTGATGCGATCGCTGAAAGGATCAAGGAACACGATAATGCATCTAGTTGAAAGCTATTCTCGAACGGGTTAAAGAGCAGGATGCGTCCATATTTGAGAACGAAAGGTGAAAACAAGCAGGCGCGGCGCGGCGGTCGAACTGCTTTGTATTCAGCGCATAGCCAAAGGATCGATAAAACGTTAGCACGCGCGCGACCTGCAACGATTATTAATCGTGCCACCCGTGAAATTTATTAGGAGCGACGTCTACGCATGATTTCCCTGCAACAAGAGGGACAGGGAGGGAGATAGAGTGTGGAAGAGTGGGAGGGGAGCGGAAGAGGCGGCTTCCGGAATAGAAAAGCCGCCAGCGGAAATTCGTCGCGATAAGAATAATCGAGTCCGGGCGAAGAATTACCGAGAGCCACAAGCCCATCGTCGTCAGTTTTCTCGACGGGGCCATGGGAAACTCGTTAGCAAATTATACGTCGAGGCAATTAATCAAACCATCGGTACGGTCTCAGGGGCGCAGAGTTTCTCGATCTGCCCTCGGTCACAGCACGCGACTACTGTTAACGCGTATGGTACCTTCAATGGATCCAGTTCCTGATCACTTTGGTATATAGATATGTAGATACCACATATGTAACGAGTTTATTATTGTAATATAAAAGATTTTTTCTGAAAAATTTCTCAATCTCCGTCAAAAGTTTCGTCAAAAGTCTCCTGATTGCCGCTGGTTATCGTTCGAAGGACAACGATCTACCTCGGTGGAGATTGCGTCCCGACGAATTGTACGTTAAGTGACTAAGTGTCAGCAACAACAACAACAACAACAACAACAACAACACCATCACGTTGTATCTCTCGGTTCGAACGACACAAACAAGAAGCCAAACGTGAGAGAGTACGTCGGAGTAGCACGGATGCTTACACTATCTCATCGTGGTCGTCTAGTCAGCGGTAATGCGAGACTTCCATGGTAATAAGAGATGCCCTGGTAATTATTACATTCCCTTCGTGGGACGTGCACGTTAAGGTAGATTCGCCATGAGATGGGAAGGAAGTGACGTGCCGTGCGGCGGGTCAGAGAACGTGAATTATCGCGGCTTCTAGGCGACGCTCGCCACCAAGCAAAAACAGCCAGCTCTATCGTCTAATTAATCGTTATTTATATCAGGCCCGTTCTGATAACCGGCTATTTATTTACACGCGATCGTTTGCCGTGGAGTGGCCCGTAACCTTGCCGCAAGAACGGTTCCGCTGCCACGTCGAAGATGATTATACCGATGCGCACACACGATTTAATCATGGCCTGACAGAAGTTGACAACTTTATACGAAGACAGGGGACAGAAGAATGATTAGGAGATGTATACACAGAGCAACAAGTGGAGACACCCGATAGATCGTGAGATGGTCAATTCTGATCATTCTTAACGCTAGAACTATTGACGACTGACGTACATCTTCTGTGAATCACACATTTTGTATTTACGTATCTTAATTATAGTCACTCTCATCGTCCTTTTGTGAAGAATTCTTCTTAATTTTCAAATAAAATCCGCAGTTTGATACAGCCATTTCATTAAATAAATGTAACGGCCTTTGATGAACAAATTTGTAGGTCACTGGATTTCTAAATTTATAAATTAACTAATTCCTTCACATTCGTATTGCAACAGAAGCAGTGAAACATCTGAGAAAATGCATTCTTGGCCAACATATCGCATAACCTCCTTGTTTACTACGATCCTCGAGTTCGAAGGTCTCAGAAGCGAACGCGGTCCAAATAAAACCACCCCCCAGAAGTTCCTAAGAATCGATCCCCGACCTGTCGCAATCAGTCCCCATTTAATCGAATTGATATGCTTCCAGTTCGCGCAGTTCCGTAGCTCTCGTGCTTAAGACTGCTGTTTATTACGTTTATTAATGACCCGGTAAGTTTCGCTCAACCTGCCTCCCGGCCACCCCCACACACCCACCCCTCCCCCTCTCTCCTCTCTCGCCGTCTTATGCGACCGATCTAAAACTGTTTCGGGGAAGTTACTGCTCCGGGGGTTGATGCCTGGGAACTACTGGATCCGACACAAATAATTTATCGGTCGGCTCCTCGCGGCTCGTTTCTTATTTAACGACATGCTCGATAGCAATTACCGAACGGATTTAATATGCGCGGCGGCGATACGGGGTACCTAGAAATAAACGGGGAAGTATGTTAACAACCGAAGCTTGATCCGGCCAATATTAGGGCTGAAGAGCGTGATGCATGCGTGCGCGAGAAAAAATCATTCGAACAGTACGAAGTATTCAAATACTTCAAATACTCAAAGTACTCCAAATACTCCCAATATATCGAAATATTGAAATATTCGAATGACTCGTATATATCAAAGTCGAATTCTATTGTTACTCGAATATTCGAATATTCGTAACAACCCTAATTGCGACCGCGCGCAGTCTAGATATTACACGTCCATGACGGGCCGTCGTTCCACGTCTCGATCCCCGAAGGAATAATACGGAATCAGAGCACACCCCGGCGCGCTTATCGCGACCGATAACACCGAGGCCGGAACTTCTTGAGAAGAAGCGCAGTGCACGACGCGTGGGTAGGCTACAAACGTTTTTTCGGTCTGAAATTTTCCAAGTGAAATTCAAAGACTGAACCTTTTTGACCGATTTCGAAAATAAGGAGGTATACATATAGTACAATTCGATGTATGATATGTACCTATGTTTTTTTTTGTATGTATGCCAGCGATTATTCTGCAACGACTGGACTAATCGAGATAAAACTTTTTGCATCTTGTAGGGGATATTCCTCGTACGTTGGCACATTAGTACAATATAAATGTTGTGAAAAAATGTGGACCGACTTTGAAACACGCTAAAAAGTAGAAAATAACTTCTACTCCAATAATCTATATACATATAATAATAATAATAATAATAATAATAATAATAATAATAATAATAATAATAGGGCATCTAGAACAGGAAATGAATTTCCATTTTATGTTAATATTTACAAATTAATGTTTAAAATTATGAATTTGCATAAACATTCGCAGTCTAGTAATCGGTTGTCAAGCTTCCCTAGTTCAGATTGTAACTGTATAGAATCTGGCGACGAAAGGGTTATATCCGTAGCAGGAACGGTGTAATTATGTTTGTCTCCGTTAAGATTTTCCTATTAACGCGTGTCACACGCGTGTCGACGGCGACCCAATTCGCGGAACTTATTCGACCGAGGCGAGACTCCGCGTTTTCGCGCACTTGAACGGTTAAGTCATCGAGCCATCCACCTTTCAAGCTCCGGTGTGCAACTCGTGGTGCATTCAGTAACGACCTTTCCTTTGTGAACGGAGAGAGGTCTATTTATACGCCACGCAGGATTTATGCGGGGACTGCCAATGTCAACATGTTCGATTGTCCGATTGAAACGCGCGAAAATCACGACCGTACCACCTCTCCTACTCTGTCAGCGCACGCGCAAGCACCATGATGTTACCCCGATCTCTGCTCAGTCTCGGTACCCGCGAAACTAATTCGTAGATGTCAACGGCGAGATAAGACGATTTATCGTCGTTTTACACGTCGCTGGACACTTTTCCCGCCGAACAGAGAATTGCATCTGTTTTCCATCGTTCGATATCGCTCGATCCGAAACTAATGTCTTCCGGCGGTGTCATTTCCAGCCAGAAAAAGAGAATGTTTCGATGGGACTGCCCATTTTTTCGACCCCTTGATGAAGCTAGCTGCAATGCTTGCGTAACGTTGAGAAAAGAATACCACAAGGCCACGGCTTACACCCGAAAGCCTTAACGGTGAGAACTGTGAACGGCTTAAACCGTGAAAGACTGAAATCTCTGATGCGACAAAACGTGTCTGGCTACGTGCGGCCCTTTTCACTGTGTGGCAGTCGTCAAAACGTGTTAAAGGGACAAAACACGTTGTCGGATTTTTCGAATGTAGAATAGGAAATACGAAATGGTATTTTGTGGACTGACACCCGATGTAAGAATGATGTCTACGATGTCTTGGTACGTATACGTAATAACCTTAGTCCTCAGGTATGCACTCGGTATGCACACGAGTAATAGTTTACTATAAAACGTTAAGTAGTCGAGAGTCGATTCGAAACGTTCTTGGAATCCCGAGCCGGTAAACCAAGAGAACAACACCGGAAGCGGAACAATTGTTCCCGCGAAACAGGATCCCATTTTAAATGACTACTATCTCTCCGGCCCATAGCGTTTAATAATCTTAGGCAGCTTACAACGATTTTTATCGAAATAGATTTTTCTTGTTAGCCCGTACTCTCCCCGGTAGCAAGCTGAAAGGCCTGCGTCTCGAGAACTTTTCGAGTTCCGGGTCTCTGAGGCAAGAACCAACCGAGAGCGGTTTATGCAATAACCGGTGCAACGCGACGCGGTATCGAAGAAGGAAGAGACATCGGAGGGGAGAAAGGAGGAGTGGAAAGGGGCTCGAGAAGCCCTCCGCTGTGTTCTTGGTTCTTAGCATTCCATCGAGAATCTAATGGCTCGCGGTTAGACTAACCACCGAGCAGAATGGTGGTACTTATGGCGATCGGAAGGAAGAAGAGAGCATATCTTTCAGAAACGACGAAAGGAACGGCGGACGGCTACGACCGGGTCGACAGGGCCATACAGCACGCGCCATTGACGTCTGTAAGCACAATCACCCCCACCCCGATGGATCGACGAGAAATCAAATTGACTTTAAACCGACGTGCGCGGCTCGATGGATGATTGTTCCGCCGTCGCCGTAAGCACAGCTCCTTCCATCGATCTTATTCGTTTGTACTGGCACGGCGTGATCTCTAGCTCATCGTCGAATAATTCCACGTCGCATTTCTCGTCGGTACGAAATTTCACACGCGAGAAATTACGAAATATTTTTTTGAACGTCCCGAAAATCGGTGCGTAATTTACGATTTACAATTAAAGGAGGTTGTTCAAGTGACTAGGGGGGAAAGGTCTAGCGCGCCGTAGATCGATGGAAATTCCAGAGGCGGAACGGATTGTTTCGCGGGCGCGAACGATCGCGACGAGCCTCTTGCGTGCGATAATTAAATTTCCCAGCGACGAAGAAAGGTGGAGAAGCAAGGACGAGGAGGATGGGCTGGCTGGAAAGCTCTGCGACGCGTGAACCAATTACGGAGAATTTAACTTTTCCGCGGGCACAATGGGCGAACCGTAAATTGACCGCGACACCTCGAAACACAACCGAGACCCAGGCATTCGCTTAATTTTTCACTTGGGAGGAGGTGGAAAGTAGAGGTAGCGTGAATTGAAACTTCTGAATCACGAGTTGATTCGATCACGTTCGTTCTCGAACACGATGATTTTTTAACTACCGTCAATTTGTTTACTATATCAAGTGCTACACGGTGAAAGAGTCAGTTTCTTTTCGGTCTCACTTGTTAAAAAAGTGTTTATGTGCAAAAACATGATGTACGTTCAAGAAAATGTCTAATTTCGTTTTGACACGAATTTTTCAAATAAAGTTTCACAGAGAAATTTATTTGTATAAAGGCCTAATACCCTGAAAATTTCAGCTTGATTGATACATTTGTTTATGATTTGCGACAATAACTATGACTGAACCTATCATTTCTTAACAGACTCTATTTTTTAGTGGGGGTAGGATTGGCTTCGTTTGTGTTGGTTGTCGCCACACGACGGTTATCCCGCGAAAAGATGAAATCGGATTCGGTGTGTGTATAGGACGCGTGATACAGGTCGCGGACGCACGAACACGCGGACCGCCGAGCGTTCCGCCTCGGAACGAATTCTTTATGCAGTTTCTTTCGAGTCGAGATTAAAATCGAAGTGGGAGAGACGAGGTGGTTTGCGTGCCGCTGGAACACGACCGGTCAGCCCCGTTGGGGCATGTAAGTAATTAGATTTTCAGGGACGAAGGAAGCCACAGCCGCTGTTCGAAGTAGGTTTCGCGATTTCGTCTTCGCGACGCCTGCGGTCTTGCCGCTACGAACTGAAGGGAGAGCTGTTGTGGAAAGAATCTGTTCCGTGAGGTACCCTTTTTCTGTTATCTCCTGACGACGGGGAACGATTACGAAGGGAGCATACAGAGGGAAATCATTATCGTGTGCATCGTCGGGGAGCGAGAAAGCCAACTCGGTTCAGGCACGATAATTAAATTTCCATAAACGAAGACCGCGAGAGCGCGTCGGTGGAACGCCGTTTCGGTAGACCGAAGGGGGACGAAATACAGAATTATGCTAACCCAGACCTAAACCATGTTTTCCTTCTCCGTGTGACTTTCGTTGTAACGGATTAGCCTTTTGTCGCGACTTCAAAAGCCTGTTGGATACACGGGCAATAGAACGCCGGACTTGGCAGGCGCGTCTGTTCCTTACAGACCGTTTCTACTTACTGCCACCACAAATACACGTGTTTCGGATAAATGTTCAAACCCAATAATCTCGAAATTAAAATATCAACCGAAAAAATGTTATTCTTTCTTTTCGGCTTATTTCTTCTTATAGAATAATCTCCTGCCCGGTTGTACTACCCAATGGGAGAGTTCCATAACGCTGAGCGGTCGTTTCACGAACCAGCGAACAGCAATCTCGATAAATCGTAGGTGAAAGAACGTCGGCTCGGGGTGCTTAAACGTTTACGCGTTAGTAAAGTACATTTCTCCCGTTACAGCAGGGCAATAAATTGTTCCAGCCGCCTTAGGTACCCGGAAGGCAGTACTCATGAGTACACTAAATAGAGTACTATTAAGGTCGTTGAATACGAAGTATCGTTTTTCCACGAGCCGAATTTTACGATCCGGTTGGCACACACCCGAAAGAGATTTAATTGGTGAATCGTAAGGTATCGAGAACCGTGGGGTTAGTACCTATTCAATTATTAACACTAACCGTACCGAGACTTTTATATGTATACCTATTTCTACCGTGTTTAAAACCGGTCATCTGACCGGCGGTCGGTACGGTTAGTGTTCATACAATCGTACCCGTGGATGGGTGATTAAAGGGTAAACATATTCGCACTCTGGTGATAAATTTTCTTCAATTTTCAAAAAAAAATGGCATTTTTCTAAATAATTTGGTCAAATAGTCAATTAAAATATAAACGAACCACTTTTTTCCAGAGAATATAATCTATGCTTTTCTCGAGAAGAATTATTTCTCAACGCGATGTCAAGCATGGCATAGCGTGGTTCGTTTTTTTCTTACCGCAGTACATAAGGATTGAAAAGTTTAGGGTGGTTTTATAGTTGTGCCACGCAGTGTACTCACATTCTTCCTCACCATCCGTCCGTTTATATTCCGTTTCATTCTATATTATTTCTAATCTCTCTGTTCGAACTTCTAACACTAGTATCCACGCCTAACACAGAGATTACCCGATAATAATAACAAAGCAGGGAAATAACAATCAACAAACCGCGTGTACGATGAATAGAAACGTTTCCACGGTGCTTGATGGATTACCGATTAAACGGAACACAAAAGCCGGAATAACACTCGCGGAATTTAAATATCGCCTGAATAGGAATGACCAACCGAAATGGGGCCAATCGTTAATAAGCGTGTATATGTATATGTATATGTATATGTATATGTATATGTATACGTATATGTATAAGAAAAAAAGACGCTCGTGACAGCGAGTATAGAGATTAACGGATCGATATCACCCAAAAAAAAAGAAAACACAAACTGTGGCTCCAGCAGTATACCAACGCAAACAAAAGCAGACTCTCCCCGCGGTTCGAGAGAGATCTACAAGCTCATCAAGAAATGTGTTTGAAGCTCCTGGAGGCTAGAACGATTGGACAATTTCGCCGCCAGGTTGACGTCACGAGTATCCCATTCATTCCCAAAAAATTTTTAATTTTATCAAAGTTTTATACAAATGATTCCCATTGCAATGTTACTATACATCAGCGGTGGACAAAGTTGGCTCCCGGGGGCTCAAAACCTGTTCCCATCACCGTCCGCCGTTACCATAAAGTGACAGAGACAAAGGTCTCGACTTCTTGAAATATTTGAAAAAAATTAGAGTTTTATAAGTTTCAATTGTATTTGTAAGGATGTTCGACACTTGGAATTCCATTAAATGAAAGAGACGAAGAAACCTAATAATGTCTTATTTTAATGATAAGCTTTCAAATTGTGCCATATACAGTAGAGTGGGGCAAGAGTTCGCAGTTAAGGTTTAGACTCATCTAAAATCCCGAGTGTTACACTGAAAGCCATATAATTGTGAAAGAAATAACTACTATCCCTTACTTTTCGATAGACAATTACTTCATGTAAATTTACCTGTCAGAACATATATATATATAAAAAAAAAAAAAAAATATTTCCAAAAAGTGTCAAATGCGAATTTTTACCCCATATATGGGGCAAAAGTTCGCATATTATAGGATAAAAGAACGCAACGAGAAATATTCCAAAAAAAAAGTTTATTTTCCTACATACAACAGTTATGTCAATATAAAAGAACAGCTACTAGTTTACTGATAATATTTACTGATCACTTTATAGGGATAAAATTGATTCATAGAAATAAGAATATTACATCGAAACTAGGGAATTCAGTACTTACCGCATTTTACGATAATGAAACGACGCACAGCCACGCAATTCCACGCCGGTAACTCTACCTCGTTCTTTTGTCAACTGACAATCACTACTGTCAACTGTCATAACCGAAACATTGATACTCACACACTGCGAACTTTTGCCCCACTCTACTCTACCATCTATACAAGCCTAGAAGAACCTATTATATACTCATAGATATGAAAAAATACACGTTGCCGAGATTTTATTCTGTCATTTAGAATACGTAGCCACATGGCAGCAGTGATGGGATGAAAGGGTTAAGTATGAAACGGCGACGAAACAGGAGTAATACAAGTCGAATGAGGAACAGAAAAATGGAAACAGGGAGGGAGGGGGAGAGAGAGAGAGAGAGAGAGAGAGAGAGAGAGAGCGAGAGAGCCTGGCTGTTCGTTTCGAGTGGCTATTTCGTCGCGTACCGAGCACCCGCGTGTCGGAAGTATCGGGAATATTAGCATATCGCGTGCGCTTTCGCCCGAGGTTATCGAGAAGACACTCTCTGGTAGGTATATACTCTCTTCAGCCACGACAGCTGAGCGTCCCAATGAGAATTAAAAGTGAGTATGCACTTTGAAAGTATGGAATTCGTATATATTTATTCCTCTCAATTTCGAATCTAACATTTCGCATAGATGCTATATTTAATAGGGTCTGTTACACTGAGTTCTGGTGACTGTGGCGGAGTACTTAACCGATCGAAAGTGTTTTCCAGCAAACAATTTTAACCATCTTTGCTGCATATTATGAATCGTGCTTATCACTGAAAGAACCATGAGAGCATTTGCAGCTGAATTTGATTTTGAAACATTTAAATATCCACTAAATATCCAAATTTGTCCAGAGTAGGTACTATGAATAAAAACCAACACCAGAGATTGCCGTTGTCCCCCCACCCCCCCAACCAGAATAATAAATTCACCATATTTAACCATGTAAGTACCGATTTATGTGACAAAAAGTTTGCATATGGAACAAATTTAATTTTTTTGTGTTTCGAGTAGTATGTAAAAGCAGTAGATTTTATGTAAAAATTCCTTTAGTTTTATAAAAAGAAAATCATTAACATACATAGTATTGAGATAACTTCAGGCAATTAGAATTGTAAAACAAATTTTGAAAAAAAAAAAAAAAAACAGGAACGTACGTGTTGAATATTGTTTAAACTCGAACGACGAGTTAACTCGTCACCTTGCACATGCACAAAAAACAAGTGCATGATATATCACAAAATTTTGTGGTTACAACACCGAATTTCTTTTTCTCGGCTCTCTTCGCTTCCTATTCATCTGGAGAATGTTAAAAAAAATCGTATCCAATTGTATGATTGCGATAATCTTACAATAATAGGGTGCCACAGAAGTATTGCATTGAGCTTCACCTTTGCAAGATGTACACTTACAATTAATTTTGACTCCCGCTATATGTACGAAGGAGAACCAGTCACAGCTAGTTCTTCTATGTGTCGAAACACTAATAGGTAAGGGTGAGAAAATGGGCCCACGATATAGAGCTGGCGTCTAACAGCCTAACCACCAAGCGTAATCGAGATCAATCCTTTCCCTCGCGCCAACAATTCATCAGAGGGACGGGAAAAGGATCGAAAATACAGTGATCGTTCCGTTCGCGCTTAAACAGACCCGTTCATGCGGCTATCGATCCCTCCGAGACTATCTCCATGTTCTCCCGTCACTCTCGGATTCGCCACAAAACGGACGAGTCACTCAATGCTGTGTAACAGAGATAGCTCGTACCGTTGGTAAACGCGAACACACGAAATTCGGGGCGCGTGCAACTATGTAGAGTATAGAGAAAGGCCAGAACCGGGCGGCGTGCTCGATCGAGTCGTGTCCGTCTCAATTAACGCTCGTTAATTTAGACAATTATTGGGGGAACGAGTGCCAAGAACCCGTGACGGTCACCGCCGGGCTACACGCGGTTGTTAATTTTTTGAGGCAGGGATTTTTATTTCAATACATAATTCTTTCAGTCCCCCTAGTGTATCGAAGTCACTTTATCGTAAAATAACAGAAAAATACGTGATTTAGAATTGTTACTTCTGACTAAAAGAAAATCTACGTTCGCGCTCCTAGGTTCGAAAAAAAGAATCGCGGTCGATGACTATTCCGCGGATAAATAATATTGTAACTGGATTTCCGCACCCCTGGTGAGGATGCCCTTTTTTAACGTCTTCTCGTCGACGTGACGGGTGGAATGACTCGAGGAAAATGTATAAAAAGAGACAGAGAGGAAGGACTTTCTTCCTTGTTGGAAGAGGATCTAGCCCCCACGATTAGTATTCCGTGGAGGAGATCAAGTTGCCCCTGTTATCGAGGAAAAATCCGCGCCAACTTCCTGCACCCGTTGATGGCGATGGTGGGAGGGCGAAAACCAACCCCCGGTAAAGGGGAGATTAAGGGACTTCCAGGGAACGTTAAACGCGAGGAAAACGTGGAAACCATCGCCAACGTGTTGTAGTATAGAGGAGATAGTTCTCTCTCTCTCTCTCTCGGCTCATTTTCACCTTTAAAACCCTTGTCCCCTTTAGCGGCCAGAAGAAAATGGTGACACTTGGGAAATTTTTTCTTAAGGAAAGCAAAGAACATATGGTAAAAAAAGAAAAGTTCATGGCATTTATTTAGCACTCATTCAGTTAAATAAAAAAAAATGTTGTTTCAATATTCCTGCATTGTAGGTGGCACTATTCGTGTTGATCTGAATTTGCACTGTATACAAACGGTGCCCACGTTACATAAAAACTTATTGACCGATTTTAAAAATTCTTCTGTTTTTCACGATAATATAACGTAAAATTTCCTCCTTTGTTAAAACTCATACCAAATTCGACCATTTTATTTTTTTAACTTTATTATAGGTCGTGCGATAGGCGTTGGAGTAGCACTCAATGATCTTTTTAAAATTTTGATTTCGGACTAGTCTACATCGAGATACCGTGGACACCGTTTGTACAGTGCAATTTAGGATCAACACGATTAACACAACCTACAATTTGCTACACTGCATGAATACTGAAACAAAAAATATTTATTTATTTTAATGTATTACAAATATCAGCTTTTTTCGGGCCGCCAGAGGGGACAGGGATCTTAATGCGTGTTGTCGTCTCTTTCTTCACCCTCTTGTGCAATCGTTTCCACGAGCTCTCTCTTATCTTTCCTTTCAAGGGGTAAATCGACGAACCGCGGGTACACCCGAGAACCAATTCTTTCGCTTCCTCGCAAAGGGGTTAAGAAAGGAAAATACTGTTCTTCCTCGGGAATGGACCCTGTCCGGCGTGTCCTGTAATCAGGACGCGAAGAGTATAGCTTTTTCTTTTTCCTAGCGGGGAATTCCGAGCCTCGCGCGTAACGTGGCCGCCCGTTGCACATCGACTGATTTGCGGTCGCGCACGCGGCACGCCGGAGTCTCGTTTTCCTTTACGTATTCGAATGCCTCAGGGCAAAACCGTTTACCGGAACCACAAGCTTTCCCTCGCTGTTTTGTCTTTTCTTTTAATATCACCGCTACCTTCAGGGATTTATATTTAGACGATAACCACCGGAGGGTAGGCTCCGTATAATTGTACCGGCCGGTTCAAACGGGAATAGATTACCCGGTTATGATCTTCATTTGTTACATCGAAGATGGGGATGAAAGCGAGTCCTCGAGGTGGAAGTTGGTAGATGGTTCAAAGACATGATATTCTGGTTCTCAGAGTGATATATCGGGGTCACCGAACTTTCATTACGATCGGAAAATCGTCGACTATTCTTTGACTATCCCATCGACTGCATCCATCGACTATACCCACCGATTACGCCTCGACCGTCGCGGTGGTCACCGGTGACCGACGCCATTGTAACCTACGATAACACACGTTCGATGTTTGGGCGCAGTAGCACGTAGATTCTTACGAATATAATGATAATTGGAGTAACGAGCCAAAACAATGGACACGGAGCACGAGTCAGTACGGGTATTCTTTAGATAATCAACGACAGGTCTATTTTATGTGACAATTTTGTGTGACCAACTGTGGTAAACGATCGATGTGACTTTAATTCTGTGACACGTTATATTGCCACTTAGTTGAATGAATAATCAACGATTCTAATTGACTCTGGAGAGTGAGAGTGAACCATCGCTAAAATACCACAGAGCTTCGTTTTGTTCTCTGATCCCGTGAAAGCGAAAAAAAAAATCAACTTTCCACCGGATACATATAGATAATTAGCTGGTCCGTTTACCGATCCACTACCGAGCTCTGCAGTTTCCCTTCGTTTATCGGAGATATGGACTTAAATCAGGACGCGTGTTATTCGATGTTGATGCAGGTTACTCGATTATATCTGCTCGGATGTATCCGATGAAGAAGAGGGCTGCAGAGGGGGAGAAGCGAGACCTGTATATGCGCATATGCACGTTCCTGACCTAATACAGTTAGTATACTCCAGAACACACACATACACATGCGCGCATGACAGCCCATTAGCATGGCGAAAGTTCAATATTTAATAGCGAAACTTTTTGCCGAAGCGTTTAACGAATATACCCCCGCCGGTGTAACCGATAGTAACAACCGCAGCCGCGGGCAAGCGTTTGTAAAACTGGACGCAACGATCTCGTTTATTTCATTAGCTCCTGTCGAGTGGAGATCGGAAAAAAAACGAAAGAAAAGAAAAGAAAATCGTTCGAGATTGACCCCGTACGCGGTATACTACCGCTGGTAAAGCCACACCGATACGATCGTCGTCTGGGGACCCAAGTGTTGCCGCTCGCCGCGTCTTTGCCTCTAACCGATAAGATTCCACAATGCAAATGCTTCGAAATAACCATTCGAAAGTGCACACCAGTCTAAATTCCGCGTTCCTTTCACAATCTTTTAATTGCTCGTGACAAAAACGATCCACCTGATAAATGTATGTGTGTGTATACATATATATGGTATATAGCTAAAAATATCGACGGATTTCTCCCAGGCCTCTCCAGAGTATCGATCGCCTCTTTTTCTAGCCGAGGAGAACGGTATCGACGCTACAATGCCTGGACTTACTTCGTCAACAAGCGAGAAACTATTGCTACGGAAGCACGTTCGATATCTGTCACCGTGTAATTGCAATCGATGATGAAGTACAGTAAATCCTCGATGAGTGTTCAAACACACCGAACATTAAATATTTGACAAAGTAATGGTCATATGCAACTGCAACAAATATCACTGGCTTCAGCATTGCACGTTCTATCACTGTGCTGAGCCTCATGAAGAAGTCAGTGTTATATCTGGAGATCTCTGCTTGTCAGTGCCCGAGGAGCCCTCGAACACTTAACGGTGATTTATTGTACTTTCTTGTACGTTCAACTACTAGTCCGTAGTATGTATTATAAATAATATTCGCGAAGCTTCCGTCATCCGAGTGATCCTCAAGGAAAACGGTTTTTGTCTAATGCCAGCCGATGAGTGCATCGGTCAGGAATCCCTACGCGTATAAATATCGTCGCGGCGACACATTCGAGCAGGTATATCTGGATAAACCGCGACCCGTTAAACCCAACGACGCCGTCTAGTCTCGATCGCGAACCAACCGATTCTAGTGAGTCGAGTCCGTACCTTGTCGGCCGCTAATCTCGCGACCAGGGCCTCCTTCAATGGGCCCAGCCAGTGGTGTGCCCCGACGAAACGCTTGTTCAGCAATTTCGTGTGGGGTGCTGCCTGAGCGTACACGGTCTCCAGCTCGAGCACCACCATATTTTCCTGGATGCTGAGATCACTTCCAGCGTTCTCTTCTCCTTCTTTCTTCTGGATCCCCTGTTCCGTTCAGCCGACGGACGAAAGTTTGTTAGAGGCTAGCATTTATCGCGAGAATTTCGATACATGTGTTCGGTTTCTAAACTTCTCTTCTGTCTCCTTGGTCGTAGAGACTACGCTCTCATGATGTCAAAGTCACCAGAGGTTCGAGGGGATAGTGTACCAACCAGCACACGTAAGCATTCTCTTGCCCGTGATCTATCGCTGGGCCCCGTCGAACCAACGACCATTCGTACGTAAGGAACTGGTGACGTACTATATACATATACATACGTTCCACGGGAGATTTTCACTGGCCGGTGTACGACCCCAGCGGTAGATTCGCGGGGCACCACGTGGCCTGTGTTTCTCTCCGATTGCACACCCTACTTCCGATCACCACCATATATAAAGCATTAACTGGTTCCAACGTAGGCATAAATCGTGGGAGAGAGAGACGTCTCGCAAAATTATAATCCCAAAAGACACATACACGTGGGTAATAAATCCCTCGATTTAACAAGAAAGACGAGGTGAGGAAACACCTTCCGATCGAAGGCACTCGTTCCGTATCATAATATAAATTCGATGACACCGTGGCGACGATCCTCGTCGTGCGGGACACACACGCGCGATCTTTGGTCCCTTTGGTCGATTGAACAGTTCGAGCTGTGTTCCTCAGGTGCACACAAACACATACACACACATCACATATATATATACACTTTCCAACACGACACACACCCGCGTCCGATTCAACGATAGCAGCGACGACCAAAAAGACCGGTTGTTCTCCGTGGCGAGCCGTTAAGTCCAGCGTGATCCGGGCTTAAGCCGCGCTCGCAACGGTTGCCGCATAGAAAGGCAGTTGAGAACTGACTGCTGCCTCCTCTCAAGCCTCCTCGCTCCCATGGCCCGAGCTTTGAGTGACGCGACGCGACGCGACGCGGCCGGTGTGACGCGTGCACCCCACGCCCCTTACTCTTTCGCTCTCTGCCTCGCTCGCTTTCTCGCTCTGATTCTCTCAGCGCTGCTCTATTCCTCTCTCTCTAACCACCGGGGCACAGTTCCTTCTTCCCTCACTGTGTTTCCCTCTGTCCCACTCTCTTTACGCTCATTCTCCCTCCCCCACTCATTTCCGTTCCTCCTTCTCGCTCCGCGCCATTTTTCTTTCTCCTTCTAACAGCGCTTTTTCATTCTTTGTCTCCGTCTTCCGTCCTCTCGCTCACTCTACTTCCCCCAGCCCCCTTCTCGAGCAGCGATTCGCGGTTCGATCTCCGTCTCGCTAACCAGCAGACACACGGTCGCGCTTCCACTCTCAGCGAGAGACCCAACGAGAATACGGCCCCCTGTCACCCTCAGAGCTTCTTCAGCCACCCGCCCCTTCCCAAAGCCCACGCCATCTATCGCCCTCTTTCTCTAGCCGTCTACTGTTCCCTCACCGTCTTTCCCTCGCACTCAAGCGCTCTTTTTCACCGAGGACACGACAAAGCACCGGTGCGATAGGGAGCTTCCACGATTTCGCGGGAAGATTTGCCTCCGCGGCCGGTGTGTTTTAAACCGAGGGATGTACGATTTAGATTCCATTCTTCGGAAGATCGATTCTCTCGGATAATACAAGTCACTGTGTATCACATACACCAACGGGAAAAAGTATGGCGAAAGAGGAAAATATTATTCTATAAAGGGTTAATGAAGATAACGTGTTATAGAACTGATGGGAAGTGATTTGTATATATGTATATCGATTCCGTGATTTTTCCTTTATCGTAACAGAATAATAAGTTACTCTGTTCCATCAATCATGAATAGACTGCAGATTTTATGCATTTATAGCACAAGGCAGCATGTGAAATACAATAGAAGATAAAACTTGCATCAGGTTTAGTATATGTATTTCGCATTTTATTCTGAACGCAATAAGCTCCTTGGGAGGCAAAAGATCCGCAGTCTAAACATGAACTATGGTCTCATACTTTAGGCCGTTAGTGTATGTGTTATATGTGCTGGTGCATTTTGGAAGTGGTGTAAGTCAAGAAACCAAAAAAAAAAAAAGAATTGAGGTCTTCTACTTTACGTTACGTCGAGTTCTACAGTGCAGACTCCATGAGAGAAACTCAGGTCCGCTTGAAAACTTTCACAGTACACTGAAAAATCGAAAATTCCGGCACATATATGGCATTGACGTGTTATCCAAGAGAATACACCTTCGATCCTGCAGAATCGAACATCCCTATTTGAAATGTATATCGCGTAAGGCTCGAGCCGAGAATTAAAGACCGATTAACCGAGGGGGGGGGGGGATTTCCGTGAATCTGCATGCTTGATTCTTTCCATTGATGGTAGAGAACGCGTTGCTGAGGATCGTTAGTAGGTAAACACGCGGAATCTCTATCTCTCGCGCCTCATACTATCTTCGTATCTTCTATGTGTCGCAGTGCAAAAGGGGGGAACCGTGGCGGTTCGATGCTTCCGGAGCTACATTTCGTTCTCCATCGTATATCCGTGCCCGCGCCTGTCGATCGTGGGTGTCTCTCCTCAAACATTTAGTGATCGTATAT
>NW_015373900.1:83046-95771 GCF_001272555.1 Dufourea novaeangliae | reverse complement strand
GGGGGGGGGGGGAGGGCTCATTGATTCCGTTCAAAGCGTCGACGCAACGGGAGGGACACACTATCTCTCGTAGAGTGGATTTTGGCGCGAGGCGATTAAATCGTCGCTTTTAATTACGCCGGTTCCGATTGCGGCGCAGAGTGCAACCCGGCGAGGTCACCGTAGAATGCTTGACCACGCCGGCTGTTTCCACTGTTTCAGCACTTTTGCGAGACCGCTAAATACTACTCGGAGATATAGAATAACGAAGCAGGAACGATGGTGAGCTCTGTCTCTTTCTTGATCGTTGCAGAACATTCCGACATAGGAAAAGATTGCCGAATTTAGATCATCGCCTAAGTTGCACCATTACTGTAACTTGCTATGCGTATAAACAATATTGAAGTGTGCATTACGCTCAGAATCTGTATGTATATCACACTGCATAATAAAGTCAGCAAGCTTACAAAAATATCATATTACATACGTACATGTAGTATGCGTCCCGTTTATTAAAAAAAATATATATTACATTAAGTATATGGGAGCCGCAGTAAGAGTCTAAAAGAGCCGTATTAGAATGTTTATGTAGCAATATTAAAATATTTGATTTCTGTGGCTCTTGAACATGCAAAAATGCATGAAAAGAAATTATTATCGAACAATTTGCCCTCATCCCTGGTACATTGTCTATCATAGGGCGTAAATTGCATACACACACATGTTACAGAGTAGTGGTCCAACCTAGATGATGGTCAAAATTCGGCAAACCCATGTGTGGCATAACTAGGAAAAAGTATAATTTCTGTGCATCACCGTACGGGAAAGACGAGAAACGAGGGCTGCTGCTGTTCGTTCGGACTGGTGAACGATATTAGCCAACGGAATGTTAAACGTCAAGCCGGTGACGATTCCGGGAAATGAAATTTTGCCGGAGAATAAACTCGACAACGCGACAGAGATCCTCCGACGTATATTCACCAACCCCCTCGGGGGGGGGGGGGGGGGGGGTACGATTATTCTGAATAATTCAGTTGGCCAAGTGAAAGTAGCACGAGACTGCATGTAATTTCCAATATTGACAGACGTTCTTATGGAGCCCCACACATCCTCCCCTTGTCCCCGAAGCACCCATCTTTTTCTGTACCTCTCACTCTTTCTGTCCCGACTTCTTTCCCATCTCCTCGTTCTTTCGTCTCTTCTTGTCCAAGTGCTTTTGAGTTGTACGCGCGGGACGGAGCCCCCCCCCCCCAGTGTCGTCCCAACCACCTGCACACTTGGACGAGGGTGAAACAAAGGCGCCCGCGAGTTTCATGAGATTCAAAAAAAGATGACTACCCCCTTTGGTCGAGGTACCTTGCCAAGACCCCCTGGTTGTGTGCACACAGACTCACACACACACACCACATGCTTTCCCTTGCAAGAACGAGGAAGCGAGCTCGAGACCCTTGAATCGCCGTGGCTATGCCCCCCGGAGGGGGGGGGGGGGCTCTACCAGCTTTCGAGAGAGGTTTACACGAAGATCAGAAACTTGCTCGCAGGTGAAGAGAAAAAAAGAAGAAGAAGAAATAACTAGGAGCATTAGTGGCGGCGCAAGAACCGGGTGAAAAGAGCCGGGGGATCAGTTTTATTCCGGCTTCGGAGGAAGAACACGCGCATAGAAAAGAATTATCTCAGCTCGGGCTGCTGCTCTCGTAACCGCCATCGACAAGTTATCGATCATCAGGTATGCGAGGATTCAGCCCTTTACTGACTGAGGCTGACCCACCGAATGACGTTAAAATGCTTGAATGCTAAAAATGGATGTGGTCGCCTGTCTTAATGTTCAGTGTTTGTTCACAGTGGATACACACTATTCGTTCGGTATTAACACCTTACCGACCTGGGTAGCCTGTTAATCGTTTTTATTTTAAGCATAATACTTAACTGAAAATTTTAGGGTAGTCTTATAGTTTTGCCACGTAGTGTGTAGTTGTGGAATTTTGAATTTCGACACTTTTTTAATAGTGCACAAATCAAGCAGTACTATTTGTCAGTAGCGTACATAGGTTCTTGGTCGTCGATCGTTGGATCTAAGACATCTATGAAATAGCAACTAGTAGGTAAAGCGTTAAAAATCTTATCAGACATGTCCTCTCTGACGCACCTCAAAACTATATGTATAATTAATCAGATAAATATCAGTACTTTCAGCGGATTTGGAACGCGGTGGACACGAGGAAAGTAAGTATATACCTGGATAACACAGAAAAGATCGAAGATCGAAAAACTTACCCCCTCGGGGTGAACAGAGCGAAGGTCTCGTCATATTATCGCGCAGGAACTACGGTCGGATATGATGAATCAAGCCTCTAAACGGAACCGATGGCTGTCCCGATATATCGGTTCCGTTGAAAGGAAGGGGTGGAAAAATAATGTGAGCGAACACAGGGAGCGTCGATTAACGAAGGGGAGGCAAAGAAAGAATAAAAAACTGAAATCAATTGGACCACAATACTGCTAATTTGTTTGCCAACTTCATTGTATTCCCCCTTCGATCGATCGAGAAAGAGTTAGGCCTCTCGGATTAGATTTTAACCCCCCCATAGAGTGTGCGTACATACGCGTTCGCTAAACGCCAATAATTGACTACGAACCAGCACATAACAACTCACTCTCTCACTCTGGGTGCATGTATCGATTTTTTACCGCGACAACGAGTTCAGAAAAGCTGCATACTATATGACACAGGCTCGAGCGTATTATTACAGCGGAGCGACTTTTTCCTTGCAACCCCATGAGAGGATCCGGTCGACGAAAACGAGAAGAAAAAAGAAAGTAGCCCCGTCTACCCCCCGAAAATATCGTCTTCGTCGTCGTCGTCGTGTTGAATATCGGCGGTGCGAACTCTTCCGTTCGTCCGTGAAATCCATTCCCCTCGATAAGCAAAGGGTACGACGTAGAGGCAGACGCAGACGCAGACGACGAGGGCCAGAAGAGAAGAGGATCGCGGCGGGTTTCGCGCGACTTTAATTGGCCGTGCCTTAATTTTGATGTACGCTGTACCACCTCGAGGGTTCTCAGAGGCCGCTGGTGAAGAGCCGCCAAGAAAAGGGGGGGGGGAAGAACAGAAGACGAGAGGAAGCCGCGACGGCGAGGACGGGACAAAGAAACGAGATCGCGTCGCGGGAGAGGAAGGCAGACGAGAAATGAAGGCAGGTCCTCTTTCTTGCGCAGCCGGCACATTGTCGTCGCCTGTAGGCAACAGCCTATTGTCTACAGGGAGCTCTCTCCCCCCTTTCCTTTTTGAAGCCCCACACCACACCACACACACACACACACACACACACGCACACGCACACGCGCGCGCGCGCGGGGCAAGAATACGCGCAGCGATACGACGGCGACGACACACAGCGTGGTTGGATGCTTGCGGGGAGAGTGACAAAGAGGGAGGATGGGAACCCCGACACTGAATGACGACGGGGGTCCGGAGGTGAAGGGGCGTGTTATAAAAAGAGGAAAATATACAACTGGGAAGTACGTCGAGAAAATAAGAGAGAGGGGGAGGAGGGAGGTAGTAATAGTTAAAAAAAAAAAGTAGAGAGAAAAGAGGGGAAAAAGGAAGATGGAGAGTAGATCGAAGATGAGCGGGAGAGCCGAAGGATAGTTATAGGGGGTGGGGGCGGGAAGGGTAAAATAAAAAGAAGTAATTATAGAGGGAAAAAAGAGAGAGAACAAGCGACGAGTGGAACGAGAGGAGAGTGGCTCGACGTATCGGCGAAGAAAACGAGAAGAGGAGGCAATCGAAAAGGGGAAAGAGAGGGCTATTCATACCCCCTATATTCCAACCGTACCTTGCTGCAGCTATTATTTACATATCAGCAACTTCATGCTAGCATGGTACATAAACGCGCAAATACGGTTGCTCATAAGAATATAGAGCTCCGTGCCCGTGGAGAGAGGGGACACCACCAGCCCAGCAGAAACCTTGCGCACACGCGTACACACACGCGTACACACACGCGTACACACACGCGCGCGAGTTTGGCGACGACTGTGTACAGAAAGAGGGAGAGAGAGAGAGAGAGAGAGAGAGAGAGAGAGAGAGAGACCGTGCTTGGTATCCGTTAAACTAGCCTGATTTCTGAAAAGGGTTACAAGTTCGCTGGAAAACACGCTTCCCGCGTGAAAGAAAAGGGTGTCTGTGGTCAATGGATCGGCCCTCGTTCGTCGACGAATTAAAATCAGAGACCCCCTCGAATGGTAATTCATCTTGCGACTGTTCGAGGCTGCGACGCGACGACGCCTGGCTGCTGTTACCTCGTGTAGCCATGGCCGCGTATTCGCGTGAAATCAATGCCACGGATGTGCCCTGTGAGAGAGTGTTGTCGAATCAAAAGGGAATTCTGAACCGGCTCTTCAGATGGATTGAAAAAAACGAAGAAGAAGAAGCGAAGTACGTTTAAGCATTTCCGTTGGAACGACGAGAGCTTCTATGCAGAAATGCCCAATGACGAGCAGTCGCATGTTGCGGGGAATATTCAAATACATCGAGGAACGTGTGTGTATAACTGGCGGGGACTTTTCTGCCAATGAATTCGAGATTGATATGAATTCAAACGATCGTTTGACACTGAACCAGAATATATAGTGAATCCTTAATGAGTGTTCGAAAGCCTCCTCGGCATTGAGTGTTCAGATGTCATCCCCACCATGTGGGGATCCCCCGTGGAACCAATCAAGCGCCCCAGTGGTGGGGATAACGTCTGAAGACTCACGAGGAAAGGACCCCAACTGTCCGATTTCGATTCTAACAGAGTTTTGTAAGATGATAGTATACAGGTTCCTAATGATATATGTATACGAAATATTTGGGTGTAGACCCTCGATAATTTGAAAGACATAAACAATCAAAGTTATATACCTGTAAAATATATTATAAATATAAATCAAAGTTATCGGAGTATTAGGTTATACGGCTGGTAAATCGGAGGTCCTGGGATGAATTCACGTTTACCGAAATATTTATTCTTTCACTTTGTCAACGCAACTTTGATAACTTTGACTTGCATTCATAATATGTTTCAAATGTTCGTAACTTTAATTATTTATATCTTTAAAATTATTGAGTGCACACGTAATATTTTATTCGGAACCAGTATACCTATCATCTTATAAAACCTCGTTGAAATCGAAGTCGGACAGTTTAGGTCCTTCCCTTGTCAGTGCTGAAAATCCATCGAACACTCAACGATGATTTACTTTATATCTGGAACTGAACCCGCAAAATTGTAACTATAGTTACTGCGTATATATTCTTCACACGTGTGGGCTTTTCAGGTTGTCGCTGGCGCAATGTTTTTGTAATTCAATGGGTTTTTGTCTTATACAAAGTAAATTATTAATTAATTTTACCAGACGCGAGAGACTTTTCTATTCCCTGCCCTTCCTTCGACCCTGAAGAAAATCGCTTGTTTCATAGGTCTTGTCGTTCGATCTAGCCTGGCGGTTACGTAATCTAGTGATTGTTTTTTTTTCTTTCCCCCAACAATTCATCAGCGGGCCAACAAAGCGTCATAGCGCGTCCGAGAGAAAACGGAATCCGTGTGCGCACGTTCTGAGCACCACCGACCGGCCGCTGCGGAGTTTGCACTTGGTCACGATTTCAGGGCGTTTCCTTTGTGTTTCCACGCTCGAGATGAGGCGGATGTTGCGGAAGGAACGGACGCAAGGGGGTGAGGTGGGCATCCAGGCTGAAGGGTTGGAGGTGAAGGTGGAGAGGCCACTTCAAGTCGGTTTCTAGCCTAGATTCGACTACTCCGCGGGTGATCCGAGATTTTAATTAGGATCCACCAGCGCACGAGCTCTCCCCCGCTCCCCACGATGCGCCTCTGCTTCTAAGACTCTCTCTCTCTCTCTCTCTCTCTCTCTCTCTCTCTCTCTCTCTCTCTCTCTCTCTCTCTCGGTTCGTTAATAACCCCTCTATTCCCCGGAACCAAGTGTCATTTTCATCTTGAGTCGCATCGCATGACAAAGCAATATTAAGACCCCCGGGTATTCTTAATGCCAAGCACGCATCCTCGCGACACGTTAACACGTTGACTGCCACAGTGGAAAAGGCAGTACGTAGTCAGACACACTTTATTTCGTTTTTTTTTAAGTCATAAATCTTTGAAAATATATACTTTTGATTAATAGAGGGGGAGGGGAGGGGGCTGAGGGCGACATTTCGCGTTCGCATCGGACAGAAATTGGGTGGAGCCGGGTGCGGCGGGCGCACCCTTTTAATTACTTTAAAACTAATCGGCTGGGCTTTCGATTAACGCGGACAGGTCGGGCAACGCGAGAACGAAGCCGTTACACAAGCGCCCCCCGACGACGACAAATTAATTGCTCTTTAATAAATCTGTTGCTCGCGAGCGCCAGTTTACAGAAGGTCTCTAGCGCACCAAGTAGATTATCCCCGTCTAATTGGAGTGTAGCCTTCCGATGAAAGCACGGTGTAATTGGTCGAACTTAAGGAAACTGCCCCGCGTACACACATTCTTGTCGATACTAATTGCTTCACAGCCTCTCATCGCGCTACACTTTTGCCGGGGATTCGAGTTGTTCCCGATGAGCCAACACGTAGTTGCATCGTGCTGTCGGTCTGACGTTGACTGCCACCTGCAAACTCTGCTACCAACTAAGGTAGAATCGTGAAGTTTCCAGTCGTACTGGTTCGATAAAATTTCAAGTACAGTCGAGATCGCGACAAACTCGAAAAAAAAACTGACAGTGTTTTCATCCTTTCAAACGTGAATTTTTCGTTTGAAAGTAAACAAAATATTTGATTACACACTTTCACTGAGTAGACTGTTTAGATGATATTTGGCACACACCAGTATCAGAGTGTCATTCGACCCCCCGATGAAGCTAGCTGCAATGCGCCGGTTAGAGTATGGCCGATTATGTAAGGTGTACCCGAAAATACCGTCGAATGAGTGACAAGCACTTGGCCTGTTCGAGAGACACGCGTCCATGATTATTTGTAAAGCTGCTTCGCGAAAGCAACAACGGAAGAGAGGAAGAGAGTGGAGCATCCAAACAATATCTATACTGAGAACCAAGCAAAATTGAAACGGGTCCCCCACCGATATTTCGGCGACAGCAGCTCGAGAGCCTGGGCTTTCCTGAGAAGGTTCAGAGCACAACTGGCCCATTGTACACGCACAAAGAGACCTACCATAGATCACAGTTACCCAAAGATCAGCCCCCTTCACTAACAAACTCTGAAACTAGTCCTGAACAAGTTGTGCAACACCGATCTACAACCTTCTCGAAAGGACAACTTAGATCTACGCACGACGCAATGATCTTTACGAAAGATGGACACGGAAAATGGCGCGGATTTGTCAGTCGGGTCAAACCAGTAAAACGTTTAACGTAAACACGGGTGAGGTGATCACAGCTCGAAAAACGAAGCAGCTCTCGCAAAACTGGATATTCCGTCACAAAAGGAGAGGAGGACATAGTTGACAACTGCAGTGTGGAGATCCCAGGAGGACACGCCACCGGAATCCGTGACCGGAACTGCAACGCAGGCGACGAGGAACGTCGCGGTACCCTGAAGACCGTAGCCTTCGGGCGATGATACAGATTTTCATCGGAGGAAGTCATTGCACTTTATGCTGAATGGGCACCGAGTCAACAACCCGATGCCCGCGTGCATATGTATGTATATGTATATGTATATGTATATGTACGTGCGTGTGCGTGTACGTGTGCTCGCGCGCACAACTTCAAGGAAACCCTCCCCTCGCAACTCCTTCCCTCCGTCCTCCTTTATCAACGGCGGATCCTCTTCCTGCTTTTCGCGTGATCACAAGTGCAGACAGAGAGGGACCGGAGAGTGTTGCGTTCGAACGACGACGGAAAGAGAGGAGAAAATCGCTGGAAAGAGAAGGGAGGGAGGATGGTGGCTTGGAGCCGCGGCGAATAGGGGAAAAACGAGAAGGCGAACAACACACAGCGGAGGAAGAGTGGAGGAACGAGAGTGGAAAGGAGTGAGACGGGGAGAGAGAGATACCGCCGCGGGAGCGTGTAGGGGAGAAAGATCGGAGAGACCGAGGTCTGGGAATCGTTTCATGCACTGGCGAGCACGAGCCTTCGCGTAATAACGCGATCAGAGGGCAGCCGTGTCTCACGCGTGCACGCGCTTTTCGCGCGTACCATAAACATAAACACGCGCGAGCACTCGCGGCGAACCACCAACCCCCGCGACCGTATTCCACCGAATCGAGCATATGCGTGCACAAACGTCGGCCGTAATACGTCCTGTAAGCGACCGTTTTATTTTTACGCGTCTATTGCGCGCTGTCTTCTCACATCGACGACAGTACACCGGAGTCTCGATGATCCGTGTGATTTCGTTTGATCCGGGAGATTCGGTTAAACTCGAGGAGGGTCACGGTTCGTGAAAGATCCTCGTAACGTTTTCGAGATACAGGTGTCTCCAAAGGATCTCGCTTTAATCCTTGACGAAACCGTGTGTACAGGGCATTACAGGGTGGTCCACGCAATTTGTTCACCCTCAATAACTTGTAAAGTATGCATTGTATGAAAAAACTTTTTATAGAAAAGTTGTATGGTTTGGAGGGATACATTATGCAATGCATATATTTTTTTTGTAAGCGCAGGCGTTTCGGAGATTCGAAAGTCAACTTCGTTTTTTGTAAATGAAATACTATATTCTTTATATGTATAAAGAGAATATCTAACCTACCAAAAATTTAAAATCAAGATAACGATCATCTTGCTAAAGAGAAACGGGGGTAATGAATATTACAGATTTTAAAATAACATAGAACTACGTTGCCGGTCACGAATGTGTTAAAGGGTTAACCATCCTTGTACGGTCTGCCAAAGCTGGGTCAATGGTGACTCATCGCAAGACTTTCGAAATATTCGCTTCGTCCTCGTATAAACGGTAATAATCCGGTGATTGTAGATACCAACAGGTCGCCAGTGGCCCGGCCACAGTAAACGCAAGGGTTAACATACTATCGATCAAAAGTATACATAGAGTCCCGGTTCCAGATGGTTTTTCTTCTTAACAGAAATATACAAAGTCGCTGCACAGGGAAAGCGAAAACAGAGACAGAGACAGCGACGCGCCGGGGTGGCTCTATACGGAGGTTAAGGGGTGTCTGAACGAGTAGTCGCCAGGCGGTGCTCGCTCTCGCGCGATAGAAAACGTCGAAACGCAACGAACGCAACGGAAAGCCCCGTGTGTTAATTAATGCCACGACCGCCCGGTATCCAGTTCGACTAACATAACGCGGCACTAATTGCGGAAGGAAAAAAACGGAGGGAAAGTGGAAAAAAAAATTATAACGAATTCCCCGGGAAAACAAACTCTCGTCGCGTTCGCGATTTTTTACCGCCCCACACACATCCCTGCTTCGACCCTCGCCCATCCACCACTCTGTTCGCCAGTGGCAGCGGCGGCGGGCGCGCAGGAGCACGCTCGATGCGTGCTTTGTGCGACATTTTGCGTTTTCATCGAGGCATACGGAATACGAAAAGGTAGAACAACCACCGCGCCACGCGAGAAAGAAAGGTGGCAGATTACAGGAGGCAGAGAGCGATAGAGGTTGGTCGAGCCTGCTGGTGCCTGCTATTGTACCTGTGTGTGCACACACGCGGGTTTGTTCGTCACGTGGAAAATGTGAGCGCAGCCTATGGCCCTCCTCTATCCTGGGAACAATGCCGCCTACGATGGGTGCACCATTTTCCGTAGGAGAACAGGAAAGGGTCGTCATAGAAGGGGAGAGAGAGAGAACTTCTACACCGCGCATTTTCTCCCCCTTTCATTTGTGATTTCCTCTTTTTTCAAGTAGAATCGCGTATATTCCGCGGGCCAGACTCGCCACTAGACGTAACTAACATTTCTTAACGAATCCGCTATTACAGAAAGGCGCGAATAATTCGTTAACCTGCGAATGGAATTCGACGCCCTTATGGCGAGACATATTACGTCGAGGCAACTGAACGCACCGATGACCGACTGGAAAAGAAGTTACCGATTCTCTGAAGGTAATTCTATCCTTAACCCTCTAAGCTAAGTCGTAATGGGACTCCTATGTCCTATATCAGAAATCAATGATTTTCACATTATCGTGCATTCTAAACGAGTAACTTCCCCCCGGGCTTAGAGGATAAAAAGTCGATGTCTGTTGGTAGTGATATACCGTTGAATCGATGGTCCAAGTAATTCGATAGGTTTCGAAGTGTATCGTGTTTAATATTCATGGAAAGATCGTGCGAAGTAAGGTGGAAAGTGCACCGAGAGGGATCGAGGTCACTCGGGAGAACGACGAAGAAACTAGACACGCGGCGTACCACCTCGACTTCCGGTCGACGCTCGGCTTCGACAGTTTATAAAGATGCTTTAATTGGAAGTGGCTGCAAAATTCGGTGTACTCGTTTTTGTACACGGTGAAACGACTGAATATGTCGGAGGCGAAACGGTTTCGCAACGGAAGGCACATTTTGATGCATTCGCCGATAGAACTGTTCGGACAGGCACTGTAACACGTGCATAAATATGAATATGTGCCTGCGGATGGAGCTATAGATCGGTCTGCTCTATTTTCTGAATAGGATTCGAAGTAGATGTCGAGAACTTGTCACTCGGTGATTTATACATTTGTCTGCGCCCGAGGACGAGGTCGTTCTCCATTCCATCCCCCTCTTCCCCTCTACCCGCCACGGCTCGTCTCTTAAGTCTGTCAGGTGGAAACGATACGGAGTGGGTGTCTTTTTCCCGGAGCAAAATAGGAAGCAGAAAAATCAGTGTCCTGCGAGGCTAGATTTCCAAGGATAAAGAGCTCAATCAGCCCAAAATCTTCCAGAACGGAAACCGATCACGATCGAAATCAACTTTTCGCAATAAATCAACCGTATTATTTAACCTATCCTCGTTCCACTGGACACGGTGAATCTCGTTGGAACGATAAAAAACGAAAATTTGTTAAAATAACACGCCACACGAGGAGACAACGCCGCAGATGAGTCTCTCCCCCCCCCCCCACTCTCTCAGTCACAGCAGTGACGCAAACACGAAAAGTGACAAGTCTATTTTTTCTGCTGACCATACTCTAAAAACAGAGAAGAAAAAAAGGGTGATGAAAATAACAGTTCCAGCGCATTCTTGGCCAGTTGTGTGTTTTGCCCCACGAAAGACCTACCGTCATCCAAACACACAGAAGAACCATCGGAATGCCGTTCGATCTCGCGCCTACGGTAAGCCCCGTTAGTAACGAGATTCGTAAAATCGTAAATGTCCGCGGTCTGCCAAGTCACCGAGTCGACGGTGAAATAAATGTCACACGTGTAAATACTTAGTTGTGCGTTTGGAAAGAGTACCGTCTCGAAGGGTATAGCTACACAAAAATAAGTGTAACAACCTTCGTCTCGAAACTGGTGTATATAATCAAAGTCGTTAAGTCGCGTAAATCGCGCTAATTTCGTTTCCCGTCATAGGAGAAAGTAATCCACGCGTTGTTCCATGCGGTGTATTGCACACTCGAACGGGGGACGGACCCGTTCGAATGAAACGCGACATCAAAAGCGACGGAAGTCTGTCGAGAGAAACCGTATATAGAAGAGGGTTACGCGTGCTAGGTGGTTAGGACCACCGCTCGTTAACATCAGCTGTGCGCGCTCGCTGCTTAAAAATAACCTCTCTTCCTAATCAGACCGGCACACAATCGCTAAATTAACGACCAGGCAGGGACGCCCCTCACCGACCGGAAAACCATCTACAGCCTCTAAATACTCGCCGCCAGTCGACGTAGCTGTGAGGACTATTACGGATTCCTCGGGTTCCGGAGATCATCGAGGATCGTTCGGCAAGAGAGTGAACAGTCCGTCTCGACTTCAAGCGGATAAGTGAACCGTCGCACAGCCGACTAAAAGACACTAACCAACTAGACAAAGAAGGATACCGTTCACGAAACCGTACTGGTACGTCTTTCCGAAAACAAAAGCTGAGATCGGTTGATGTAGTAGTATGTCTTTCTTAAATAAGAACTAAAGTAATAAAAAAAAAGGCGAATAATCGCTTTTTCTATATGTAAACTTCGACAAATAAAAGTTAAATACTAGTTTCTAAATATTTTTAGAACACCTGAAGTTGTATATTTGTATACGCAAGAACCCTCTCAGCAAGCAAAGTGTGAACACACCATCATCCCACTATTATATGGCGGCGAAACAACACGAAACCCACCCGCCATTATCCACGAACTAAAGCAGTCCAGTGTTCAAAATTTCTGAATCTTCTATGATCTAACTCCTTGATCCGAATTACACACGTTTGACTAATTTATTTAAAAGGTTTTACACGTTTTTTTTTTTTTTTTTTTTTTTGGACTTCACCGCACGCCAGACGAGCATATTCAGAAGGGAAAAAACCATCCGGGGGAATTGTTACGTAAACGGAGGCTATAGTCCGCTGTCCCAATCAGTTAATGTACGGGTTTCGTTGAGTCACTCGACCAACTAACCAGCGATAGTAATCGGTCGATCCCTTACGATGCACGTTTATATAGGACAGTCTAGCTGCCCCCCCCCCTCCCACAGCTACTTTCACGATTTACGTCGTAAGCCTGTTATTTATCAATTCCTGAGCCAAAATACACGTCGAACCGTATGGGGAGGAAACCAGGCCAGACCTGCCCCCCAGTAATCCGGCAAAATTATTCCATACTGGATCCAAG
>NW_015373900.1:38046-78046 GCF_001272555.1 Dufourea novaeangliae | reverse complement strand
CAGTGGAAGCGTTTTCTGCCCTCGGTCTATGCAGGGTGTCCTAAAAAGATGGGACAATCTGCCATATGCGTATTCGTCGTGCAAACACAAATCGAAAAGTCCTTTACCGTTTTGTAATCTGAAACTTCATTTCCGAGATATTAGCAGTTAAACGAACCCCAATCAGCTGAGCGGTGGGCCATACATACGCGCAGACGCAGTCAAGAAGCAGAGGACAGTGGCGTGGGTCGTGCGTTTGTTGACTGTGTTTATACATACGTGTGGCCCATGGCTCAGCTGATTGGGGTTCGTTTAATTGTTAATATCTCGGAAATGGAGCTTCAGATTACAAAACGGTAAAGGACTTTTCGATTTGTGTTTGCACGAGGAATATGCATGTTGCGGATTGTCCCATCCTTTGGGGGCACCCTGTATATTGTTCTTTCGATGTCTCTCTGTATTCTGTACCGATCGATAAGCGGAGCGCGCGACGTAAAACACCACGGGTATACATAAATATATCCTAGGCCCGCGCCGCGTCTCCGCGACATGTGTTCTCTCTGTGCAGCGAACTCTCCTCATCACGGCCTTTTTATATGATTCACCTTTCTCTAATATTACCGAGGACGACGCGAGGGAACACCACACACAACCAACAACTCTGGCGCGTCCATATCGAGCGTTCAGAGAATTCTACGTTAGTCCGGCGGGAGGACCTTCGAACGGCCGGAGAAGCCTCAGCTGCGCATTTCGCTGCAATGGAAGGAGGAGGAACGGTGGGGTCTAATAAGAGTCGGCTCGTTATCCTTTCGGTTTGGCCCGGCTTGCTCGGTCGAACCATGAAAAATGATTTGCATAATACAGAGACATCGACCGGTGCGCAGAAGGGCGAACAGAGGAGTCGATAGGCAGGTGCCCTTCGCGTCTCCTTCAAACGAATCACGATTAACGAGGCAAATAGGGGGTGGTGTAAGACGCTTCATTACAAAAGTCTTGCAGATACAGAAGACGACATTATGTCCTTTTTTCCTTTCTTCAAACAGGCATTTTATGAGAACGACGGTAATATCGAGGAGAAGAACGAGTTCTGGACTCATCAAGAAAGACTTTGGGGGTTCGGAAACCGTCTCGCTTCGATAGCATGAACGAAGCGAAAAACCAATTCTGATCGTGGCTAAAACGGCCCACAGACAATAGTGATTTATCCTACAATTAATTGTAGAAACATACGTTGCTTCGATCGATTGAAAAACAGTTGCCAACGATTCTGACGTGGTTGTACAATTTGCAGTACGATGTAGTCGTACAGGTGCCACAGTGGTCCAGAATCAATATTCAACAGTTTCTACGCTTATTTAGCTCGACATAGATAAATGAACAGATGTTTATGAACTTTTGTGATTCTCTACTTTACAGTAACGTCATCATTCGTCATAGTGTTCTCAACATCTTCATGAAATACTTAATGAATATATCAGGGAATTCATTTGTTTATTTTTAACTGAGGATTTATGATACGGTTAATAAATAAGTCGATGCGAATGTTTCAGAAGATAAAAGAAATTTGTCTTACCGCCGCATACGAACTATGGATATTTCGAAGGGGGAAGGGTTTAAAGGGCTTCGGGAACACGGGGCATCAGACACGGGGTTCGTGAGATTAAAGCCTGGCAGCTTTACGCACAGGGTTCGGCTGACATCCGCCTCAGTTAGGTAACCCCGTCGGTCGAGGATGTTCACACATGACAGGATAATATCGTTACTTAGGAAAAAAATTTGTCAAATTGATATAAGGGACGGGGATGATGGTTAACTAATAACAATTCACGGATTCCACGAGGCTGGTCCACTGTCGATCGAAAGGCTGTGAAACGGCTCTTACCGATGAATTATCCGATCCCGATTAACCCCGTTCGTGGGATTATTCTCCTGGCGTAGTCGAGCCCTAATCCAAATATCCCAAGAGCCCTATTGTCCTTGATACATGCGTGACAGGTAGCACGCCTGATAACGGCGCTGCGCTAATGTGTACCCGGCCACGCACGATTACTCAATGAGCGTTTTCGCAAACCGGCATTACCGACGATCTCGTTGAAGGATGCAACAGCCGTTCCGTAACTGGAACGTGCGCCATGCGCCACGAAACTAGGGGAATGTAGAGGGTGCAACGAAAAAAATAGGATTCATAACTTCTGGAGTAGATAATACTTGCCAAATGACAAACAAAAAGCACTGATAAACATGTCGTCCACCGAGATCTTAACTGTTGTAACTCCAGTTTTCAAAAAAATTCAGTTAATCAATCTACGTGCGTCTCATTGGTCCAAAGAATACAAATTCACCACAATATAAAGAAAATTTAAATTAGAAAACAACAAATATTCTGTTAAATCCTAATTTCGAAACATTGCAAAAAAATTGCACACAAAAAATTGCTTATAACTTCGAAAATATTCATGTTTCGACACATTTTAATAAGGATATTCTTCATCGATTTGACGAGTACTATCTACCCCAGAAGTTATGAACCTTTTTTTTTTGTTTCACCCTATATTTGTATACAGGGTGTCCCAAAAAAAATGAGACAATCCGCAACATGCACATACCTGATGGAAATACAAATCGAAACGTCATTTACCGTTTTGTAATCTGAAGCTCCATTTCCGAGATATTAGCAGTTAAACGAATTCCTACCAGCTGAGCAGTGGGACACACATACGCGCAGACATGGTCAAGAAGCACAGAGGCCAGTGACTTGAGTCGTGCGTTTCTTGATTCTGTCTGCGCGTACGTGTGAGTTCGTTTAACTGCTAACATCTCGCAATGGAACTATATATTACAAAACGGCAAAGGACTTTTCGATTTGTACTTGCATGAGAAATGTACATGTTGTGGATTGTCCCATCTTTTTGGGACACCCTGTATGTATGTTGAGAGATGGACCTCTCGAAAGCTCCGTCGGTGTATGACTCAGATGCCTTCTAGCGGGCGTAGAAATTCCAAGGGAGAATATCTCCTCGCGCGTACCTGAGGTGCTCCAGGTAGAATCCCGCCACATCTGGTGGTCGCCCAGGTGAAGTATCCCACCGCCTTTTACGCCCCCTTCGTCCTTGGAGCCGCCCTCGTCCACGCCCCAGAGCTTTTTTGCCGAGGGAGCGATCTGAAACAATATCAGAAAACGGGTCGTAAGTCCAAAGGGGCTGATGTACTAACGAACCCGCGCGGATCCGCTTGAAATTAGCGTGTCTGAGCGTGTACGAACTATCATCGCGATTTGAACACGTTTGCAACACAGTACAGTAAATCCTCGATGAGTGTTCGAAGGTTCCTGAACGCTAAATATTTCACAAAACTAATGACCACATGCGACTGAAACGAATATCTATCGCTTCATAATACTAAGGTCTGGGTTAGATGCTAAATCTCATTAAAAAGTTAGCATTACAGGACCTGCCCTTGTCAGTGCCGAGGAGCCTTCGAACACTCATTGAGAATTTACCGTAACAAGTGCATACATGATTATTATTCGCCGTCCTTATCGAAGAATAAAGTGAAATTTAATTTAACGGGCCGATCTGAAGGTCCAGGAGACTACCCTTCATCCTTTGTCTGCCAGATAAGCCAATGTTCACGGAGTTGGACTCATCGAGTAGGAACTTATCAGACGGACCGTATTTTATACGTGATTGGAATTCGAAGGGTGACATTATACCCAGCCATCACAGTCTCCCGCGATTGAGAACCGCCGTTAAATAATTAACCTTTCACTCCTGAAAACTTATCCCTCCCTCCGAAGTTCTTCCATTTTTTTTTATTTATTATTATTATTATTAAAGATGGGTAACAAGCTTCGCAAATACACTCTCGCAAGAATCACACCGAAGGACTCCATACCTATTACGGTAATCAACATCAAAACATCCGTTTCCAGTCAAAAACATCCAACTCCCGCCCCCCACCCCGCCGCCCCTCGACAAGTTCGTCGCAACGGGTGGAAATTTAAGCGCGAAAGTCGGCGCCGCGTCAGTCTTGCAGCCGAGAAAGGTTCCAATCGAAAACAGAGAGAGAGACGAGTTGAGTCGCAACCCGTTTCATCGTGAACCGACTTTACATACACACAGAGACACACTACGTACACACGGAGAGAGAGAGAGAGAGAGAGAGAGAGAGAGAGAGAGAGAGAGAGAGCATACACACTTCACATTACTGCACCGTTCCCGACCTAACCTAACTCTGGAGGTCAGTGACGTAACGGAAAGGAGCTGTGGTTGAGGGAGGGGGATGGAGGGAAGCGACCACAGATTGCGGGATCCTAGATGCAGGTATACTGCACGCGCGACGATCACAGTGTGCGCAGGGCCCCGACAGGAGAGTGCAGAATAGCCCTTGTTGCATTTGCGTCCGCATTATCGTGCCAGCCGCGGATCGTTATTAGATTCGCGAAAAAAACCGTCATTTTTTCAATCGTCCCACAGTGGGACGGATTTCTGGAGGATTAGCTTATTAAACTGTCTATCTAGATACATACAGGCAGTCCCCGTTTCATCGCGCGGATAATTGCGGGTATAGATTACCCTGCACAAACTGGAATACGACGATACTGACTTAATGATCCCAGAACGGCCAAACACACGGCGGTATGTACATACTATGACGTCGTTCGATACACAGTTCCCTTGATTTGTTTCCTTTTATTTCAAAGTAGCCTGTACAAAGGCGATACAGGTCGACGACGAGTTAACGGCGTAGAGGAACGACGACCCTTTCCAAGCGGGCACAGACAAACCGTGTCAGTCTCGATTATTTAATCGATGCTTCAAGGCGCGTCACGGTCGCCACCAAATGATGACTCATCGACAGTGGGGGCGGGGGCAGAGAGCACGTAAAGAAGAAAAAAAGCGGCGCGCGCGCTAGAGAGAGAGAGAGAGAGAGAGAGAGAGAGAGAGAGAGAGAGAGAGAGAATGCAAGATTTCTAGTATAACTCACTGCGGCGAAGACAGGCGGTCTCGACAGAGAGCGCACGCGATATTTATATTTTATTGATCAGACGAGATGATATCGCGTACAATAGCACGTGTGCGTCATGAGTCGCGGGTAGAGAGGTTTGTTACCGGCCGATACTGATGGTGATACATTTGAATTGTATCGATACTTGGTATTATTTAAGCAGGTCAGTTATTTAAGCAGATTTTTACTGCAGGCAGATTCTTAGGCAACAGTGTGGAAAAGAAATCATTTTCTTTACGACCTGTTACGTTGTGGCAAATCCAGCGATCGTATCGAAGTTTCGATATTTATGGATTAAATAGCGATACTGGAATATATCGTCACATTAAACATCGATATTTGAAATGAAAAGTATCGATATTCGAAATACCAGTACTGGATCGCCTGTCACTATCGGGCTGACGAAAAAGATTTTGTTTATCGCGGCGTGGTGCAACGTCGAATTCCGTTGATTACGAAGTTACACACACACTGCAACGGAACTGACAGCGAGCCGGACGTCCTTTGAAACAAATTCGTGGTTATCGATGTTACGTCGTCCACCCGTGCGAAGAAAAACATACGATAAGACGATATCTCATTGGCATAGATTCCAGTTGCAAGTGCAAACCGAAAACTTCGCCGCCGTGATTCACAACCGATTCCCCCGGATCGAATCTAATCTTATGAAAATTTAAGTCACGACGAAAAGCCTTTGATCCTTGGTTTCGTATATACGAATGTGGAGAAAATGTATGTGAAGTACACGTAAGTGATGTATATGGAGAAAAAGAACGAACAGGCAGATATTTCACCCAACGTGGACCATAAAAATAGCCAAGATAAAAAGGGTGCATAGCAATATATCCTACCGCCGAAAGCGTACAAGAGCACATATTCACAGACACTAAAAAATATTTTTGCGAGGCAATATCGAGGCGAGGCTCGCGCGTATCGTCTCTTCACCTAGATCGACAAATCGGCGGATAAAAGGAAACAGAAGAAGAAAAAAAAAATATCGAACGAGTTACACAGGTTTAGAAAACCGGTTAGAAATCCCACGGGAGAAAACACACATCGGGAGCTTTGTAAGAGCGAGCCCCTACGTCTTCACGTGTGTCAAGTTGGAAAGCGAATCTTCGTTTACATCATTCAACAGCACAATTTCTTCTTCCCTCCCCTGGCCCTCCCGCGTGGCTTTTTTTTGGACTCGTATTTTAGTGCGCGACCGCGCGAGTCTCGCCTGTACTCTCTTCTTCTTTTCCTCGGTTGGAATTCTTGGGAATTACCCGCGGACTTAAGAACGATAATAATAAGAATAACAGTTTTAATTACGCAATCCCCTGGCCTAAGAACACTGAAACGAGTTTCAAACACCATCTGCACGAGGAGAATGTATTCTCTGTGGTGGTGGTGGTGGTGGTGGTGGTGGTGGTCTCTACACACCACCGTCGTTCTATCGTTGTACGCTACCCACTTTAGAGTCTCTCTACTAACATAAATAGAACACGCGGATGAGCCGCGCGTTTCCATTCGAGAAATCGACATTTCTGTCGCGTGCTCGCTGGAGCGCAGTTCCCTAAAAATGGAAATGGCTTCGAATTACGTTACAGTGGACTTTTAATAACTTTCTGCATAGGCCTCCTATACCATCCACGCGTTCTTTCACCAATACAGGAAATCATCGATGAGTGTTCTGGAGCCCCCCCCCCCCCGCCCCCAATTATGGGACTGACGTCTGAACACTCGGAGAGCCTTCGAACACTCATCGATAATTTATTGTACTACTGATATGTCCTCGCAACATCGTTTAATTCACGCGCACCTCTTGCCCATGTACCGTCCCGCTAACGTTAGTCTTTGTGGTGGGAGTCATTCGATACGTTTCAGTTTCCCAGAATTTCTTCTCTTACAGCCCCGAGCGCGGTAAGTTATCGAGAGTCCACTGTGCTCGTGACAAAATATTCCACACGTATGTATACACTTGATTCCCTTTGAATTGTACGACACGTGTCGTCGCGCGGTACGCCACAGGGATTAGCCCACCCTTTTTTCGATACACTTAAAGGTATCCCATACCGAGAAAACGTGCACTCGAGCCACAGCTGGATTCGTTGGTGGTTCCCATCGCGTGTATTTTTCTCCAGTCTTTCGAATGCGGTTTATAGGGTTAGAGGGGGCAGGGAAGCGGCTCCACGATTCCTGAACGCACAGGGGGTGAGACGTGCGCGCGAGAAGTGGAAAGCACCGAAACGAGGATACCGTCGAAAGGTTCGGTAAGGTAAGGGTAAGAGGTAAGAAGGGTAAGGCTCGGTCAACCGGGGGCGATACGCCGTGAGTATCGACCGCGTCGCCGGCCGGCAGAGACGCTTTTGCACGTTAAGCACGAGTAACGCAGAACGGAGAGAGAGAGGAACAGGGAGAAGGAGAGGACGAAAAGCGCACCGAACAGAGAAGAACAACCCATCGCAGACTTTCTCGTTCCTGGAACGAGACCAAAGAGGGGGACCCGACTCGATTCCACGGATTAACTGATAGGAATATTCTCGTGCATCCGTGGTGGGTCACGCTGTTAACGTTGTCGACGACACATCGTATCGGTCGATTATTCCAGAGAAAGTCGAATCTCATCGCGTCTCGTGAATAACTAATGGGGGGAACGAAAATATGAAATATTCCGTTGGCCGGGTAGGATAACGCGGCGAGGAGATGACCGATGGTCCTCGAGACAAACAGCCGGAAGCTATTTCGCTTTCGTTTGAATTTATAACTGGGTCGAGAGGGTGGTTGAACGAGGCCTTGACGGGGAACGTATCCGAACGGCTGGCCACCAAACGGTTTCAAACGGCCTTCTATCCAGAGGTCCCATGAGTTCTTTAAAAGGGACAATGGATACCGAATAGATAGAAAACGACTCGAAGGATCCAGTAGGGATAGACAAGGGTATCATTTAGCAAGAGTAATGTTATAGATGATGCACCATTTAGCGCAAATGCACTACCTACAGCGCATCCTCTCGTTTTTTGCTTGTAGGTACATCGTATACAACAGGGAGAAGCTCACGCAATAACAACCCTGAATTCATCCGATCCGTTTCATTAGCCGAGGAACGATAGCATTCCGCCTCTCGAAAACCAGTCAGCGAAAACTTTTGCGCGTTCAAGGAGCATAGAGCAGAAGAAAAGAAAATTGGAGAGAAAAGAAAGGACACAAGGAAAGGGGAAAGGGAAGGGGGGTTGTGTGCGTGCGTGCGCGCACGCGAGAGAGACGGGCCGTGGTGGTTCGTTAGACGAAGATATGATATAGTTCTAGCCCTTCGAACCGCATCGGTCAGCAGCCAGTGGAAGCACTTCTGCACATTGTGGCAGCGGAGCCACGGACGGGGAGGAAAACAGAGAGACGAAAGAAAGAGCAAAAACAGGGGTGCATAGAACGAAGCGAGAGGAGGCCGCTCAGCTGCGCCGGGCGAAAGAAAGGGGAGAAGAAAAAGAAATCAAGAATGAGAGACGAAACGAAAGAGAGTAGAGTCCCGCCTGTGGCTCTCTCTTTCATTGAACAAAGCAGACGCTAGGATATCTCCCGCTGCTATATCTCCCTAAGCCCTTCCCCCTCTACCAGACGACCAGAGCTTCTCTCCCCACCATACTATCCGGCTTTCCCGCTCCTCCCAGCCATCGCGCAAAGGCAACCACCGCCGCTTGCCTCTTCCCATCCCGCACAACCACGAGGTTCCCCCCACCATAGGACAGAGCGGCAGCGTGGACGTCGTCGCTAAACTGCCACGGGGCCACCGACCCCTCCCCAGGTCCCGCGGCCACGGGTCACGGCCACTGTCCTCACGGAGAATCAACGCGGCAGGCACATGAGGGAGGAAGAGGTGAACACTGCCTGCCTGCCTGCACGCCGCTGCCCGTTGTTCTCTCGTTCTTCATCTCTCCCTTGAACCCTCCACTCTCTACACTTTCGTCTCTTTCACCGTGTTCCGTTTTGTTGATGCGTGCGCGTGCGTGAGACCAAATAATACAGACATCCGTGTGCAGTGGGACCACACGGACGTATTTTCTTACGCGTTTTCCTTCGATTTTTCTTATTTTAATCCGACATTAGTACGATTTCGAATCGATTCGATTCTTTGGAAGATTGTTTCCCTTAGGTAATACGTCTCTGGCATTTGTAACACGTACCACTAACGGCCAAAAGTACAGGACCAGATCTAATAATTACAAGAAAGAGGAAAATATTATTCTACAAAGGGATAACCGAAGGTAAAGTGTTAAAACTGATGTAGGAAGTGATTTGTATATGTACCGATTCCGAAACTTTTATTTTCTCGTAACAGAATAATTAGTTACTGTGCATGAACTCTGGTCCCATACTTTTGACCGGTAGTGAATCGAAATCGAACATCCCTATTTCGAGCATGCATTCGTTATCTGCCGCGATAGCAAGGATTATGTCGGTAAGTTACGATGATCCTGAATATCATTAAGATCTCGATCAAACGTAAGAACATTAATGGAGGACATTCGGGTAAATCGAGGGGTATCCGACGTAATTGACATCGGCGGAATTAGACCGATAGACCGATGATTTTGGTGTTGGATGAAAATGATTCAACCGACGCGACGGTTTCGCCGGTAAGACTTTATGGAAATGAATTTCTCCTCCGCATAATACACCGGCGCCGCCGTTTCCCGATGACGATTCCGCGAACGTAACCGATGCGCGTTTTAGGTTCAACGACACACGCGTCACGTCACAAGTCAACACGATATACGCGTCAATTTACGAAAGAAACGGATTACGATACAAGATGAAGGAGATTTTGTGTTTGTGGAGTAGAAAACGAGTCACCATCCTTCGCACCCGCCACCAATTTTCACTGACAGAGCCATCCCCTTTCATCCCGTCCGACAAAGGGCAACCAGAAGAGAATTCGATCGATTTTTCCTCAAGTGTCCACATTTAATCGCGCCCTTTCACACACGTTATTCCACGGGGAAGATTTCATCGCGAAGTCTGTGCTCGGTCTAGGCCTACGCGGTTCCATGAAGTGAAAGTCCAGAATCAGAGAAACCGATTACACGATACGAAACCGATTACGACCGGTCATTCGCGTAAGAATTTCCCTCGAACGCGTGAATCTGAGTCATCCGGAACGGAATTTATCCGGAATAGTACATTTACTCTTTGGATGAAAAAGTGAAAAAGATAAAGTTATGAAACGTTTCTTCTTTTCTCCTCGTGTGAAAAAGACAAACGAACCGCCGCGCTGCGCCGTAGTGCTGGATTAATTATATTATGGTAAAGTGAATCCCAAGAAAAAAATATCGACAACGGGGTGTGCAACGTTACTCGATTATTAATTTATACTAAATAACAGTGGGAATTCGAGTCACCTCTCGTCGAAGCTCCAATCAGCGACAAACTATCGATTATCGATGCCACTTTGCATAAGTTCACTGACATATAAGTCAATGTCAATACACATTCTCCCGTAGGCGGTTGCCAACCCCCTTTTTTCTCCGTATTTTTTCGTATATTTCGAACCCCTGGCAATTCCAGGGGAAAGGATTATCCCGTTAATTCAATATCCCTTTATATAATGATATAGAATACTTCTTCCCCGAGAGTGCGAGGCTGATGTCACTTGTGAAAGCGGAAACTGGTTTCGCTCTTCTTTTATCGCGCGAATAAAACACGATAAGATGGTCCTCGTGTGGGAGGTATACTTTTCTTAGGAGTTACGTGCTTACCGATTTTTAGTCGTCTGTTTAATGCTTCTCGTGATTTGAAATCCGAATATTTTCGCGGCATTCGTTTAAATCGTCGATCAAAATTGAACAATACCACCTATGATCGTTATTGTAACGGTTGGATAAAAACGCGCGATAATTACGGGTGAAAAACGAAAGAACCATATAGGAGAATCCCAGGAAACCGCGTAGAAAAGTTCTATAGAACTTCAGCTGCTGAAACGGGACCGGTGATAAAAACCGTGGCCGCGATGATGAGATTGTGATCGAAAAAAAAACGACACTGATCTTGTGTAACAATTATCGCGGAGGCTTGCGAAGTACCATAGGCATAAACTGCATAACTATCCGTAACCATCTGTTCCCCGCCGTGACACGAGAAGAGAAAGTTCGTTGTAACCGGGTGACACTCGATATGTTTCGGTCGTAATGGAACATACAGAAATATGCCTAATGCGGAGACATTGGCCACTGCCAGGATAATCGAACCACATTTGGCCTCCATGAAGATGATCCTCAAACGCGAAGCAAAATGGACCACACGAATCTCGGAAATGGTATATCGTGCGTGCATACGCTGTCTAGAACGACGGCGAGAGGAATGACGAGGCTAATTGAAAATATTTTCGCGACATGTAAGGTCAGCCCTGAACCTTCGAAGCGATTAAAGAACAGGAGAGAGAGATAGTGAGTCACGCGAATCAATATCCCTCCAGCACTATTTGCCGCGTTTATATTGGCGTGAGAGCGCGCGCGCAAACACACACACGCGCGCGCGCGCGCGCACGCACGGAGAGAGAGAGAGAGAGAGAGAGAGAGAGACCCGATGCACATGGTCGAAATATAACGAGAAATTTCCATTGAGTTTTTCGGCACACGCATATCCGTTCACGTGCGTTCACAGTTGCCCATACAGCGAACCCTGACAGTGTTTCAATCGATTAGCCAAGCCCGAAGGGGGAACACCACGGACGAGGGGGGAACGTATGTAAAACACAAAGCCGTATAAATTTAAATGGCACCGGTCCAAACGAACTGTCTCCCCTTCGCGACGAAGACGCAAAACATCGAGTTTATAACGCGAAGTCGCGAGGACAATGGGCGTCCGGCCTATTGATGATTCAAGGAGCAAGAGTAGGGGGGGGGAGCTTTCGACCGCGATAACGAACACGCAATATCATTTTATACACTTCCAGCGGAAAAAATTCAAAGTTCGTGCGAAGGTACATTAATGTGAACAAACGCGAACGTTCTCCGATACCTCCGCGGTTTGCTTGCTTACGTGTGAAAGAGAGACGGAGATGGATGCAGGTATAAAGAAAGATAGATAGATAGATATCGCGAGAGAGAGAGAGAGAGAGAGAGAGAGAGAGAGAGAGAGAAGGAGGAATGAAAGAAGGAAAGGACAGAAATCCGGGTGTTTCACTGTGTAGAGTTCGAGGGACATAAACAATGAAGAAAAGGACGAAAGAAGCAGGAGCAGTGCAAGGAGCAAGTGCAAGCTTGCTCATCTAGATACATATTTTTTCTATGGTTGCACGCAGCAGCGCTCCAACGACCCCAAACCAGGGTGACCATCGCTAGTACTTCCGTACTAGATCTAGTACGTTCGAAAAATGTTTTATGTTCTAGTGCGTTCACCAACAGATCTAGTACTTTATTCCTTCAGAACAATAATAACAATACGAGAGTTAATACTTCTGTCTCCTCCCAGCTCCCCAAATGTCATATTCAGTAAAACAAGCATGATTTCTCTTTTTTCCACCCCCTCTCACTGTTTGCTAATCATCCCCTCCTCCCTGATCCCATACTCGCGCAATCCGACTGGAATTAGGCAATGAATATATGTCCTTCGAAATTCAAACAGTTTTCGCCCGTTACAACATCATCACAACTGATCATTGAACTGAACCGGCATAGGACTTAAAGGGAACTGGGAAGTGGAAGAATGAAATATTTTAATGTGAGAGTATCCCTCTTTTATTGATGCACAGCGTAATTTGGACCAAATTATGTAAAAATGTTGCTTTTCATTTAAAATGTAGCAAACAACAATGGAATTGTCAGGATATTTAAACAGCCAGATGCTTAAAAAGTGTCAAACTTCAACAATGAGATATAATCGTGGTTGTACGAATCATTGCTCGCAGCCACAGTTTGATTTGAAGTAGGTGTTCATTTAAAGCGCGTTTGAAGTCTGATGTTTTCGTTAATTTTTTAATCAAATAAACGTTGATAGTCTCCGACTGTTTCAAACAGCGAAACTAGCTTTAGGTTGGCATTAACCCTCATCCGTCCCTTGTGTCAATTTGATACATTCTTCTCCTAAGAAATGATAATCTATCATGTATAAGTGGTTTTAGTCGAGGCTATGTGACTTTAATTTTAAAGAATTTGAAAATGTAACTATGCATCTATTAATTATACTAATTTCTTAGCGCTGTGTTGATTTGAAACCGAGAGACACATTAAGCTAGGAAAATGAGGGACAGATGAAAGTTAAGGAAAAACATGGGAGTTGCCGACGCATCCCATTAAATTTCAAGCATTTATCAGCTACAGATTTTACTATTCCCGAAGGTATAATTAATTTAGCAAAATTTGCTAAAAATAACGAATAAATACTTCGTGTTTTTTTTTGCGGGAGCCCCTTCTATATATGTAAATAGCATATTAAATAATTGGAAATTTAATGATATATTATTTTAAACACTAAAATGAAACTAAAAATTATATAATCGAGTAATACAAATGTGAAGATCTGAGTCGCAATTGGAACTTCTGATACGATGATTGACTAGTGCAGCTCTTGGACTTATATGTAGATGACTAGCGTGAGGTTAGTTGTCACTTTTTTCTTTCCATATTTGTCGTACATTAGTTAATTTAGCCGGTTTATATTGAGCTCATCTATGATAATAATGTAGTAATATCGTAAATTACCCTTTATAGAGTGAAACGCAAGAAAATACAAATTTTAGTACTTTTTTTCAGATTTAGTAGCTTTTCCCTCCATAAGTTGGTACGAAATATTTTTGCTCGGTGGTCACCCTGCCCCAAACTGAGCTGTAGTTTGGAGCTGCCTAGTTTGTCCCCCCTGCTCCCCTCGGCCCACTCTCGTGAAAAGACTTTGTATTTCGGTTAGAATTATACACTTAATCGGTTATTTTGTAACGAGATCGTTTCGCGTCCGATTTTCACAGAACATATAAGCTGGTTAGAGACAAAAACGCGCGCAGCAGATCGAAATTCTTCCATCCATCGTTAAGGTACAAGCCAACGCTAATGGATTCGTTGTTATATTACAAGGTTAAGCGAGTTCGGAGACCTGATTGGCTGAGTAATCATCGGAGACACCTCCGTGCGACCGCGTTCGTACAAATATTCTACTCACGATTCCGATCGGCTACTCTTCGGTCGGATTAATCATAAACTATGATAAGAATGTACATGAAGCTTAGGTCTTCGTGTTTGAGTGATTGATTTTTAGAGAATTAAAATAAGATTAGCTTTAATGATTGTCTACACAAAATATGAGAATGAATTTTTTTGAATACACTATTTTTAATCTACCGTCAATGCAAACTACACGCAATGAGATTTCTTCGATCGGTAGAGACGTAAACAAACCAAAACGTCGCGTCCATCTTCGCAACGTTTACGGTACACAAGAATATTAATAGATATTTAAGCCCAAATGTATCTATTTTATGTAAATACAGTAAACCGTCGAGTAAAATCAAGGTGAACGCAAAAAAAGGTTATCTTGAGAGTACAAATTTGATGAAAAAAAAAAAAAAAACAACAACGGAGAAAGATGGGGTATTTTGGGGTATTTTGGGGTATTTGATTCTATTGAAAGCCATAACGCAGCTGCAAATACTTAAGAAACATAACTTTCGATGTGAAAGAATATCTAAGTTCGTGATATGACAAGACACGCTGCTAACCATAAATATTCCTAATGCACTTGTCAATGTTCTGCTACTTGTTAAAATTTTCGTCAAAATATTCTTCACGATAAAAGATGAAAAACAAAACATGTAGTATAAGAGGAGCTACAGGACGAAAATATACCGCAATAAGTGTCACAATATATAGTGCAATATGTGTCATATTCCGTAGGTGTACGATGACTAACGAAAAGGTTAGGCATAGCTCAGAATATTTCACAAATTCGTCGAATATTCTACATAAAAGGAAAACGAAAAATATGATTCGTTCGAGTCGTGTTAGATGTCGAACGTCAACGATCGCGACAAGCGACTCAAGTCTCACTCGGGCTTGGTAAACATGGAGGTTTCCGTTGTGAAGTAAAAAATTTTTCGAAACATAACCTATAAAATTCGCAACCACGGACGACGCGTGTGTCGCGAATATTTGAAACGCGAATGAGGATTATCATTGGTAAGGGGATACAGTGAATGAAAAGAAATACCATGTCGGCCCCCAAATCCTTCATGTCGCAGTAAAGGAAAAGATCCCCCGGTGGTTTCATCCAGTCGCCTGTACTCGTGCCTCCTCCCTGGCTGTACCCTACACCGAAACTCTCCACCGTCTCCAAGGTACCCTCGGCACGGCGCGTCACCTCCGAGAGATTCACCGTTAACCCCGTGGTACACCGACAACGCGAACAAGAAATTCAACACACACACTGTTTAGCACGCACTATCCGATGGACGAGGCGATCTTGGAGATAATTCACAGAATTCCGAGGAGGACGCGTCGCAGAAGAAGAAACAAGAAGGTAGTCGTAATCGTAGGTAAACCACAGCGTCGGGGCGCGGACGCCGATTCAGCCGGCACTGAATATAATATACACACCACTCCCGGTTGTTTTCACGTTCGTTTTTCCGCTCCGAACACAGAGACAGGCGGACGGACGGGCGGACAGAGACAGACGGACAGACGGACGGCAAACCTCTCGCGAACGAAGCACACTACACCGCTACTGAACAATAATACGAGTCACGGCACCACCACGAACAACAGTGCAAGAGAAAGAGAGAGATAGAAAAGCGTTCGGCCGCCTGTCAAACAGTTCGACACCTCCGGGTGCCTCGATGCTGCCACTGCTACCTATGGTCCTCTCTTCTTCTTCTTCCTCCTCCTCCTCTGCCTCCTCCACCGTCTCCGCCACCGCCGCCGCTGCTGCTGCTGCTACCGCCGCCACCACCGCCGCCGCCGCCACCGCCGCCACCACCTCCTTTCTCCTCTCGCGCACTTTGCACACTCACTCCGCGAATTCGCGTTTATTTACAAAGGGGGAGCGAGTCCATTACCGCGATTCCAGATTCGAAATTCACGCCCGTCTGAGCATATCGCGAGACGCTTCGTTATTTGGCGTTAAAGTAACGCTCAGCGTCGTCACGATGCTTCTTATTTCTCGCCTCTCCTAAAATTTTCGTTGGACCGGCCTCTCTCTTCGGCAGAGACTGTCCTCCTAACCGAAACAAAGAACGACGCTCGGAACGGGCGCGCTCTATCGACAGCCCCGCCAATCAACATTTCGTTTTGCGAACACCGCTAACCAATCCGAGCTCTCCTAAATTCTACCGTCTACCTTTTGCACGACCTCTCACGGCGACCGGATGAAAATTTGATCGCGATTAATGAATGTACCTGATCTGACAAGACCCTCGCCATTTATGAAATACTACTATTTCAAATAATTCTTTAACACTAATCGTACCGACAACCGGTCAAATAATCGGTTTGAAGTACGGCACAAATATGTATATAAAAGTCTCGGTACGGTTACTGTCAATCGACTAGTTACTTCATACTTTATTTTTAAATGAAATACATATACCATGTTTTTGAAATTGAATACATGCGAGTCATGTGGAAGACAATTTTAAGGATTCAAATGTTTGGGGGGAAAATGTTAAAATATAAAGTATATTAATACATGTATACATGTTCATCTAATATTCTGAGTGAAATCGTTAAAAATGTATCATAAAACGTCTTAGAAGAATTCCTAATTTGTTAAACGACCGAATTTTGACCCTGACACAACACAAGTTATGTGAAAAGTGGAAACATCAACTAGACTTCCTACCTATAAAATTTGTCTCTCCTGCTATCAATAATAGAGATGCTCTCAACTTAAATAAGATATACACATAATATATAAAAATTAAATGAGATACGAATAGTCTTAAATGCAACTGATTTGACTGTACCCTCCTATCGAGTCTAGGTCCAATCAGATCCATTAACCCCGCGTGTTCAAGGTGAGCGTAAGTTTTAAAGATCAAGAATTCTTTAGATTGAAAATTAATCCAATTAGTCTCAAACTGCCCCATAAGTATGGTGTGAAACTCATTCACCCACCGATTAAATTCGTCCCACACATTTCGTAAGTGTATTTAATGTACAACACAGTTTTCTTGTTGTGTGCAATAATTCATATAAGCATACGTAAAAGTACATGTTACTATTTGGCATATCTAAAGTATTTAAGAACATACTTGACATACTCGAATTGGTCTATTCGATTAACTGTATTCTACAGTATTTAACAGTAACAAAAGTTTACATTACCTAGCACACATATGTATACTACTACTGATATAATTAATAACACTTACCTGGCCATTTCTGAATTGCTGTTGCTGTTGCTGTTGTTGATGATGAAAAAGAGCAACTTGTTGCTGAGCTGTCATTTGGTTATTCAAATAGACCAAGTGTTCTGCTCCAGGTGCTCCACTCTGTAAAAGATATAATAAATTGCAATTATTAATATAGATAGAGCAAGATATCTTAACTGATAAAAAGAACTAAAGCTGTAGTACATTGAAATAGTACCAGTAACAAGCTATCTGTCAATTATATTTCTTATGAAACATTATGCTAACACAAATATAAATATATAATATAATACTCACTTTAAGTTGCATTGGATGTATCTCATAAGGTAGGTGAACATTGTTCATAGTTTGCAGTCCCAATTGTTGAGGTTGATTCTGCTGTGGTACATTCAGTTTAGTAATGGGATATTTCCATTTTTCTGGATTCTATAAATCAATAAAATTTACAATGAAATAAGAACAAAAACAGGATGACAATAAAATATTGTTAATACGCTATTTTTTGTATGTCAACAGAGAATGACTCTGAACTTCTTTTCTGAGTACCATACAAAATGAGTTACAATTCAATATACTCACATTATCAATGATAGCATCATCTGCAAGAGCCCAGGCTCGTGGAGCTTGTTTCGTTTGAAAAGTTGAAGACTGGGCATTAAATTCTGGTTCAGTGGGTCGTTGAAATACATAACCGACCATAGCATCATCCTGTGTTCTGCTCACTCCTATTTGATGTGTTTGGCCTGGTTGAATACGCATACTATCCCCACCAGCCATTACTTGTCCACATTGCTCTGCGTCCTATCGACAACAAAAACAGTTATTGTTACAGTATATACTAAACTGAACATACCTATTACAATGAAGTGTTAAAAGAGGTATACATTAAACAAAAAGTACATATCTCTAACAAAATTAGTTTTAAGTAAATAAGAACATGCAACTGATATTCGAATATTTATCTTGACATCATAAAATACTAAGACCGATGCAAGAATAAATTCTTTCCAACATTAAGATTTATGTATAATCATTTTTGTTCAAACCCCAGAAAGAAGCTTGCAACAGAAACAATACTACTCTTATTTCCCTATAGTGAACAGTTTAAGGAATACAACCAAAACATCTTGCCATTTCTATAGAATACTCTGCCATGATGGATCAAACAAAGCACAAGCATATGCAATACCCCATGCATATGCACAATAAGAGGACTCTTTTCCCGTGTTTCGGCTACAGAATAGAGCTTCTCCACATTGTTTCTCAAGATATCAATCAAAACGAATTACAATATGAAAGATTAAAATTGTGTAAACGTTCGAATTGACGTTCTACAAACGAAAATTCTGTCTCTAAGACACGTGAGATAGGTTATGGCATTTTGATCACACGTAAAATCCGTATTGTCAAGATAACTATTCGCGAAGCGTGTACCGATCTGAGAAGAGAAATATAAAAAAAAAATATGAAAATGTGTGCATACCGTTGGTATATGTCCATTAGCGGAAGGATGGTGTAATTGCACGGAAGGTGCCGGTTCACCCGCAGCACCAGCGCTACTCGCACCAAGCCACTTCATCGTTCTGTCAATCTGTACCGCTGCCACGGGCACGTTCAACGACGATTCCGACAGATAAGAGGTTCACCCTCGCCGTGAAGGTTAGCTCGGTCAGAACCGGCGTCCGGAGCCAAAGGTAAAATCTCCCGCTACGTTTGTTCCGCGGGCATGTTACGCGCGTGCGACCCTTAACAATGTCGCATCTCCGTTGTTTCAACGCGACGATGCTGACAATGACGACGACGACAACGAGAATAATCACCGTAGGAGATCTTATTTATCGTGAAGCCGCGACCGAGAACGCCAGACAGAACACAGCAATGGCAGCTGGCCGTGAGCGGTGCTGCCGGATTTTTGACAACACCGCCGGACGATAGGTAAAACGAAACGGGGAACACAAAGAGAATCGTTGAACCGACGAGATTCGCTCTACACTATTCCGGTTTTTGAGTTTTACCAAACAACATGAGCACTTCGCTGACGGACCAACGAAACTGGAGGGATGCCGAGGGGAAAAAAAGTGAAAAATACAAAAAAACGACAACTGCTTGTTCATCGACGATGGCAGGGAATCGGGGGGTAGGAAAACGGAGAGGGGCAGGAATCGCGAAATTCGCAAAATTCAGATTCGTTGCCTTGTTAATCTTTGCGAACCCGAACCCCGAAACGACAACGGATCCAATTAATGGTGGTTACTCTTTCGATTCACGGTTTTTGCTTCGCCGCGATCACTACAGCGCAACCAATTCAACAATACACCGTCCGTTGAATTCGATATTATTCTTGATTTTTCCGGTTATCTATCAACGTTCCTCGTTGATTTTTTTTTCCACACACTGGTCTCGTTAAACTAATGCTTAAAATACACTATTCACAGATATGTACAACAAAATACGGGCACACGATGTGCATCCACCGGCATCGCGTGTTTCGCGCGCAAGGATGCTGCGCGATTTTGGGACGGGGTCCAGAGGGGGGGTCGCAGATGGACGAGTACAAAGAAATATGCAACCCGAGTTTAGAAATACCGCGAAACGATGCGGAGCTCAATACGTTATTTCTGTCAATTTCATTCTCTTCCTTTTAGCAATCCCTCGGTTTAATATATATATACTTTCACCGCAACGAATAATTTGTCGATAGCACTATACATATAATAACGTTCGAACAAAAGTTTGTCGACTTTAACCGGCGTTAATCGTCCGTTCACGATTTTTCGCACAATACCGTTGAATGTGGTGCTCGAAGTGTCAAGATTCTAGGTTATACCAGGTTATACGACCGAATCATGGACGGAACGAATAGATAGCGGTGTTCCATGCTAGAATCAGCCGTACCATTTTTACCGCCATCTAATATAAAAGACATGTTCTAAAATTAGTTATTCACTTCTCTCACATTCTTTTTTAAAACATTAATAAAATCGTTTGCTTTGCAAAATTTTCCACACATATATTAGTATCGAGATGACAATACTATATAAGTATACAATTTATTAGTTTCTGTTTTTATTTTTGCACACAGTATTATTTTTGTAATGGTACACTGTTCTATCGTTCTGAAATGAGTGTATGTGTTAGTTTTGTAAACGTTACAACTGCTTCAGTGCAAACTCCTCATAATACGCACGACAGCGGGCAGGTTTGTAATTCTTACTGGCGGTACTTGCCATGTGAAATAGTGTTTAATGACTGGTGCGCTGCACATGAAGCAGATGAAACAGATCAACTTATCAATTTAATGTGGACAGTTTTGTTCCTATGACCACGTTAGACCATAACAAATGCTTTCTTATCTCATGTTAAAGTGACTCTTACAGAGGTGCCGAAGTACGTGGTAAGATTACATTTCGGATAACTCAGTAATATTTTCTGTAATACATACCAAGGAAATGTGCATATGTCAACTATATTTATCTCGCATAATGACGTCTTACGTTAAGTTTTGTTGTTCGTTTTATTTATGACGGTATTAAATAGAATAGTATAACTTATTTTGTAGACTTATTGGAAAATTATAACCAAACATGATCTTTTGCATTATACATACGCATAACCGTACACGACGATGTAATGTTATGTGTTGTTTTGTTCGTTTATAACTTCCTATCATCATAGTGGTTTTATTGACAATTATTCTTATTGTTACTGTGCAGCCATATACTTAGATATGACACCATAAATCCCTTGATTGCTTAATGAAAGAACGTACAATAGATTTTTAAGCGATGACAGGATATTGCAGTACATTACAGCTATTTATATTCTACACTCTTTACATAGTGATCCTTTTAAAATTTTATATTTTATAATTATAGATGTCGTAATGCTACAAATTAAATAAAATCCTACTGTCATAGCATAAAATGGCAACATTTTGGTCAGGAAGACCTGGTTGGTTAGGAAAAGTAGGAATAGCATTATTGGCTACATGGCTTTTGGTACTAATTGTATCAGTGTCACATATCTTTAAGACAAATAGTTTATCTTCCAACAATGAGAGTCCTACAAACAAAGAAAATGCTCAACGTTTAGCTCAAATTATGAATGACTTTGAGATTCTTAAAAGGCAAAATGAAGCATTGAAAAGTATAGTTTTAGGGTAAGTTAGTAAAAGGAGTTATCAAAGCATATGGTTTGTCTGAAGTTTAAAACACAAAGCCTGGTGATTTTTTCGTTATACAGGATATCATAATTTCCAGAGAAAGGTCAAAGTCTATTCAAGGGGACCATTTAGGGTCAGTACATGAAAAGTTAGACAAAGTGTCTCTTTATGATGATTTTTTGGACCATCAAGATAATTCTAAACCTGGTATCCCTTCATTAAAATATGAAGAATTGCGAAGAAGAATAAGAAATAATATACAAGAAACATGGTAACTGCAATATCTAAGACAGATTATTTATGTATTTTATATAGAATATTACATATAATGTTTTAATTTTTGAGATAGGTATTATATTAGTGCAGAATTAAATAAACTTAGAAAACCTATTGATAAACCAAGTTATGAACAGAAAGAGAAGAAAATACAAGATATATTAGAAAATGTTTGGGATCATAAAAGATCTCTTATAGTAGATATTGATAGATTAACAAAAGCAGATGGTTATAATGAATGGCGTAAGAAAGAAGCAAAAGATTTAGCTGATCTTGTACAAAGAAGATTCAAAGCTTTACAAAATCCAAGTGATTGTAATAAAGCAAGAAAGTTAGTGTGCAGTTTAAACAAAGGTTGTGGATTTGGGTGTCAGGTAAAAACCTAAAATTAAAAATAAAAACGTATATATGGAACTGTAAATGAAATTTTTGTGTATTACAGATTCATCACATTACGTATTGTTTCTTGGTAGCTTATGGTACAGAGCGAACATTAATAATCAAATCTAAAGGGTGGAGGTATCATAAGGATGGCTGGGAATCTGTTTTCAAACCACTTAGCGATACATGTGTGTCTACAAATGGAGCATCTCATGCTAACTGGCCCGGTGATTCTTCTAAACAAGTCATCTCATTACCAATTGTGGACAATGTTTATCCTAAACCAAGATACCAACCACCAAGTGTACCTGCAGATTTAGCTGTAAGATTAGAAAAACTTCATGGACATCCAATAGTATGGTGGGTTGGTCAAGTTCTGAAATATTTAATGCGTCCTCAAGAACATGTGCAAAAGACTCTGGAGTATGCGAAGGAAAGGCTTGGTTTCAAGAAGCCTATTGTTGGAGTTCATGTAAGAAGAACAGACAAAGTTGGAACTGAAGCTGCTTATCACGACATAGATGAGTATATGAGCAAAGTGGAACAGTATTTCAATGAATTTGAAATAAAACCAGAAGTGAAACGGGTCTTTCTTGCTAGCGATGATCCCAAAGTAATTACAGCAGCAAAAAATCGTTATCCGAACTACGAAATAATAGGGGATCCAAAAATCGCTGAAACAGCATCAGTCGCAAGACGATATTCAGATTCTTCCCTGCAAGGAATAATTGTAGATATACATCTGTTGTCTGAATCCGATTACTTAGTATGCACGTTCAGCTCTCAGGTGTGCCGTGTGGCATATGAGTTAATGCAAACATATTACACAGATGCCTATAATAGATTTACATCACTGGATGATATTTATTATTACGGTGGTCAAAATCCACATCCCCATCAAGTTATTCTAGATCATAAACCACGAAAAACTGGTGAAATAGAACTAAAAGTAGGAGATTTGATCGAAGTATTTGGAAATCATTGGGATGGTTACTCCAAAGGTTACAACACTAGAACCAGTATGACTGGTTTATTTCCTAGCTTTAAAGTAAGGAATCCCGTGGACGCTGTAGACTTTCCAAAATATTCATACGTCCTGTCACATGACAACAAAAACGAGTAGACACATTTTTAATACATAGTAATCTTGAAAATATTCAGATTGCTTGAAAAATGATATAACTTGCCTTTGTATTCGAATTGTTGACAAGCAGTATAAAAAATTATGAATACGTATATATTTTATTACTAGTAAGTGACAGATTTGATTTTTACAAATTGAAACTATCACGAGTTGTGAGACAAAGATGTAAGTTATCTTCTATATAAATCTGTATGTTGCATTTTAAGAAGACCGTACAATAATATTAGCAAAATAAAACTAGATAATTTTGAATGATTTTACGATCTTCTTACAAGTTAAACTACGAACGAGCATTTAGAAAAGTTTCAAATTGATAAAGAATAGTGCCAATGCATTTCATTCTTTAGGAATTTATTACAGTGGCAAGCCAATGTTTTCATTAAATAGGAAACATGTAATGATGTCAATTTTCGTATATTATTATATAATCAGATAGTTTATGTCACTAGTTAATCTCACATCTCTTGATAAAGGCTTGCATTGCAATTTATTGTCACAACGTACAATTTGTACATAAGATACGCAATATTAAGTCAGTGTAGACGAAAATTTTTTGATGACATTAGAGCTTATACAATACGCATAACGAGCATAAAATGCATAGACATCGAGCTGGGCTTGAGGCCTATCTTATACATTTAAGGATGTTTCCTGTATACATATTGTAATATATTTTATACTATACAACAAACGCAAATGAGAATTGTTACTATATTACAAAATTTGAATTTGGTTTTTAATAAATATTTAATTCACCGAGTTTATAATTCTTTGATCCTGCACCATCAGATAGTGTATGGAATTAAGCGTATATTTCTGTACATATTAATTTCTTCACAGTCTACTTCAGAATTTTTTTAATATCAAAGCAATGTATTGAAGTAAGCATAAAGCAGCTCGAATACTTACGCTTTGAACTTCGGCGAATATAAAGTGACAATTTTAGTAACTACACGTATTTAGAGATGGCGTGAACTGCTACTTGTGAATCACTCGTGATTCGATCACGTTCGTTCCCAATCACGATGATTTTTCACAGTGATTCGTGATTTCCCGTGATCGTTTCTTATTGGTGGAGAAACCTAACAGTTCTTTACACGCGATACATAATTTGTATATTTCACATTAATGACATCAAAACAAAAATTAGGGTTATATCGTATAAAGTGAAGGAATAAGTAGAAACAATGAAGAATAATGAATAAATTAATGATTACAAATTATAATCTACATGTTACCTAGCAAATCATTATTTTAGAATTTCTTGTTTTTTCTACTGATGTTTACAAACACGAATAGTAATGTAATTATCGTAAAATCATATTGAATACGTTTTTCTGTTTAAAGATTAATGACTTACGATTGCAGTGAGCAAATTCACTCAAGATAAAAAAATCGCAATCACGGTCGTGAATGAAGTTAAATCACGATCGTGATCGTGATTCGGCGATCACTGTGATAAATCACCGTTAGTGATTTTGCACGCCATCTCTAACAACAATTTGGTGGTACTTAGTTTCTATAAAAAACGATAAAAATGATGTAGTCATCTGACAGTCTCAGGATACACGTGTACCAACGCAAGTTTAAAGTTGATAAAACAGATATTTCTGGATTGATTGTCCTTTCGGATGAATCAATCGATGTAGAAAGGTGTGCTAATGATTGGTAACCTAATTAAAACATTTAGTGGTCATTAATTAAAGCAGAATATATGACAATTCGTACCTCTGCAGTACGGCAAGCATCGAAACCTGTGATTTGCTGAGAAGTGAATACAGGAATATTGAAACACATTATGGTGAATAAAACTTATATTTCCTAAACGATTGTGCTCTGCGAGGACTTAGTCGAAGCAGAAACGCCTTCTCCTAATTGGTGGCCCAATTAGAATATTTGGTGGTCAAGCGTCCGTTTGTAATCGGCGTCAAACTTATGAAACCTTTATGAAGCTTTGAAAACGGTACGGAAGAGTTGCAAGTTACAGAGGAGGGAATTATTTGCGGCATACAAATTACAATATTTTATAAGCCTCGATAATATCTAAGTCTACTTTTTCTGAATTTATATAAATATCATTACAAGTATATTGTAAAATCATATAGATAAGTGGGATTTAAGTAAAATAAGTATCTAAGGGCACTTTTATTGAATCTATACAAATATTATTAGAAGTATATTGTAAAATCATGTATGTAAGTAGTACTTAAGGCAATTCTTGTTAAATTTATAGAAATACTATTGTAAATTGTATATTTTCGTACGATTTTTTCAATAAAAAACAGTCAAATCATAAATATGCGTTATTCATTAATCTCGGCACTATCTCCACTCCTATTCCTAATATCAATTAATCAAAAAAGTAATAAGAAATAATAAATAATAACAAAATAATTAATTCTAATACCTTTAAGTTTTGGGAGAAGTTCTGGATTTAGTTCCAATTTCCGCCACCAACGGGTGGGGGTGCCACAAACGTGCAGGACCTTCTTCGGAGGTATGTGGATAAAGTAGGGTCATAGAGACTCCGGTGCATGCTTAAGACACCCCGTGTGCGAGACGCCGTGGGGCCATAGAGCCCCCCCGGAGTATCCGCGAGAGATCCGTGAATGCAAGGCCTTAGGGTCATAAAGCGCCCCGGCGCATGCGCAACTGACTCCGAATGTTTAAGCAAGTGGGGTCATAAAGCCCCCTGAGCATACGTAAGAGACTCCGTGTGTCTGAGAAGAATGACATATTTATTTATCACGTACATCTTATATTACATATATCGTACATAGTTCATACATATGTTTATGTTCATATGTTTTATATTTTATATTAAATATTTAAATGAATATTTAAAGTATAGTATTGTATTTTATTCTCTCTCGACGCAGAAGCAACTTTTGTGTTGGGTATCAAGGTTAGGAAAATATAATTCGATACAAGTAGGTATCGATACTTTTGTTTCGTTACTGAGTAAATATCGATACCTTCATAGAAAAGTAGTAATGAGTAAAAGTATCGATACCTTGGTCACAGCCGAGTCTAGTACAGAATCGGTTGTACCTTGGTGGTATCGATTCAACACTAGTATACGAGGTATACGACCGTGCTTGTGCCTTGTGCCTCGTGGCTCCCAGCCCCCACTTTCCACTTCCACTCCTCCAGTGGCCCCAGCCAGCCAGCGACAGCCCTTTCGGCACCTTTCACAGACGCAGTGGACTGCAGTGGACACAGTGGGATACAGTTCAGACTGTTCAGACCAGACCGATCAGTCCAACGTGTCGTAAATAATGGGGCGAACTGTGTACGCGGAAGAACATCTTCACAGTTATTTGACATCATTAGCGAAACCGGATGAATACACGATAGGATTAATTTTGGGACAGGTTCGATTTTTGAATACATGATTACAGAAACGCGATTCTACATTAACAAATACTACATAAAACAAATTGTTTTGATACTTTTAATAAACTAACATACGATTCTATGTATTATTAGTCTTTTATTATTTAACATTTAATATTATAGATTAGGTTGAACAAACAAATAAAATACAATAAATTTATTCTTTTTCTAATAAATTGAATTTATAGAGTGCAGGTCAAAAGGATTATATTGTACATTTAGCAAAAACTCCACCTCCACTTGGAAAAAATGTTGTGGAAGAAACATTGATCAGTTCTACAATGAACACACAAAATACTGCTGAAAGTTACATTAAATCTGTGAGGGATATACCTGAGAGTTGGGTCGCTGATCATGCTAAGCATGTATGGTTACTTCATTTTCATTACAGTATTTATTGTTTATACAACCAAATTGCAGATTATTTTACATACAAAAATAAATAAAAAATTTAGAATTAATTTTTTTGTACAATGGCTCGTTTCCGAGATAATCAAATTTTAAAAATTAAAATACACATGCAACTTAATAGAACTTTACTAATGCCTCTGTTCTTTACATTCCACTACTTATTGTCATCATGAACAGATACATGTTAGTTGAATAAACAAGATTTTTGCATGTAAAATAATCTCCTGTCTAATAATACCACCTGTTTTATGCCCAATCTGTATCAAGATTCAATTAATTCAAGTTTGATTAACTCTTTAATAAAGCATTCTTCTCTTCAAAATTAATTGATATAATTTATTCAAGGTTACCAGAATGTTACCTGGTGGAATGCGAGTTCTTGGTGCATTCATTGTTGGTCCTGATGATGCTATAAATGATAATATAAACATACAAAAGTTCAGATCCATTCTCATGGCAATTCACAGAAATTTATCTCAAAACAAATACCTCTGTGGAAACAATAATGAGGAGCATCTTATTTTAAACCTAAACAGCGTTACACAAAAGTATGATGAATGACAAGTATGCAGCATCTTAAACAACTACGTTTGTTTATAACACTGCACCTAATGGTTTTAGATATATTTGTAAGTCTGTAGAAACCAGTAAGACTGGAATGGTGAAGCCAGCAGAATGGAAGTTACAAGGAAAAGCTACAAAATGGCATCAGTTGGAGGCTCTTGTGGATTTTGATCAGTTATTTCTCATTGCTGCGGATAAAGTCCCTGAAACTCTTAAGAAACAGCTACAAGTATTACATATAGAGTACATTTATACAAAATTCATGTATAAAAATCTGTGTATACATTGTCTGATTTTGTAGGATATTATAAAAAACATGTCAAACATTATTGAATCTTCTCTGCTTGTTATTGAAGGAGAAGTAAGATCCCCCGATGATTCATTGGAAATCATTACCAAAAGTAAAGAGCAAGAAAAGGGACGTAAAAACAATGAGAAGGACACTAATGATAAAATAATTCAAATTAACTTGTATATCCCATGTGTAAGTATTTGCATTTGCCAGAGATTAATTTCACTAAACAATTTCTGAACAGCCTTTTAAATGTGAAACATTTAATGAAGCAAATTAAAATTATATTATCGCTCGTTAAATAGATGTAACACAGTTTGTTTTGTGGATTAATAGCAAGAAAAAAATATTAACTTCGATGTGAGAATAACACCTTGCAATGCATCGATACGTCTTGTCGGTCAATTAATGAGCAGAACTTTCGTTCATCAAAAAGCAAATGTCGAGGAAGCTAATATGGCGGTGAAGCAAGATATAATAAGATCACTGGCAAGTAGACTAGAGATGCATTGGGATAGTTTAATTGAAGAAGAAAGTGGTTCTCCAGAAGGTAACTATGATTCTTGTGTTACAGAATTATTAACTAATGAAGAACATAATGGATTTTGGTACTTATTCCTATTCCTATTATTTTCAGAAAATATAACATTACATGAACCACCAAGAAGAATGTTGATAGCGTTACCAGAAAGTAAAGTAACATTGTCAGACTATCTCTTTCCTGGCGAAGGTCCTCAAGAAGCACTGTTCTCATTGCAAGAACTTTTAGATTTAGAAGTTCAAGAAAGTAATATTCAAAAAGATATAGAGCTTCAAGCTGGTAAACATTTAAAATTGCACATACACATTAGAAATAAATTGTATCCTTTAATTATGAGTAATATTATTAATTTATCTCATAGATCCTACTGAGTTCTACAGTCAAAGTGATGTGGGCATAAAGCCAGTAGATTTTGGCAAAGATTCATCTGACAACCAACAAGTGAGAGTACACATTACAAGTGGCAGTATTGCAATTATAATTCTGATTATTGCTGTCATAATACTCAATTTATATTAAGCTACAAAATAATATAAAATCAGAATTTGTAGTTTACTGTAATGGATGAAGTATAAAGTCTGTACGTTGTTATGTATTGTCATGGTGCTGCTTGCACATGAAAAGATATATGTATAGTGAAAATGAGTAACAGTGATCTGGTATAATAAAATGATATATTTATTTTTTACTTACAAGATATCAGATCACTTTGTTTGTATATTAATATGTAAACGTGTTATATTATTAATGCACATTGTGAATGATGTACCCATCAACGATATCGTCGATGGGGAGAAAAAGTGGGACTGTATCGAAACTTTCATTCTAATATTTTGTTTAGCAATTAAATATTTTTGTAAAGGTGTAATTACAATAAATGTAAAACAAATATTAAATAAAAATACCTTCATCTGTTAAAGGCAGCACATAATCTCTCTTTCAATCAAGATGCAAAATATTACATGTATCATAATCAGCTTATTTTTAAAGTATTTTCAAGTAGGTATAATATGACATAACATGTCAATATATTTTTAACTTTTAGTATATTATCTTATCATATTAACATCTACACAGTATATACATTTAATATCATACACGCACTTTATGTACAAAAAGACAGTACTCTCAAAGTCAATATAATGGCAACTCTTAATAGATAAAACTAGCAGTGTTCTTTAGTTTAATGTTCCATGATCCATCGTAAATTACTTTGAATTAAATGGTGCCATGCAATGTGAATACACACGAGTTACTCATAAACCAGGCAGTGGTACTTCTATGTTTTGAAATGCTTGGTACAATCCGCATTGCCTGAACAAATCCTTCATCAAAAAGCTATACTAACGTTTATGAAAAATTCTGTATTTACAAAATTCTCTTTACACTGTACATAGCAAATTTAATAAAGAGCATAATACTTTTTTCTTACCAATATGAAAAATTAAATGAAATAATACTTGGCATACTTTCAATAATAATTCATAATAAAATTTGTGAAATCCGATTCACTTCAGAATTCTACTTGTACTCAGAAATTGCGAATTTGATGTTCCTTTAAATGCATACAAATATCTTCTAATACGTATGTATATCGGTATAACTTATGCAAATATATATTAAGTGTATTTTTTCGCTATTGTCAAATTAATATTTAATCACACTTCATTTCATAATAATGAAGGTTCACATGTGCCAATATTACTCCGATCAGCGAAACATTTTCTTACCCCTTGTATGTCATACGATGAACAATAAAAAATAGGAGTATAAATTGAAACAGATGTATATATAAATCCACAAGTAGTACATCTTCCTTAGCCCACATGTCTCTCATTTAGTAGAATATCGTAATATGATGAATCTTCACATATTTCACATCCGATTCTTTTATACTTTATACACATCTACTAGATTATAAATATTTCGAATATTTTCATTCGCTAGCTTTATAAAATGGAAAACGACGGATGCGAATTGCTGGAATTAAATTAACAATGCTAAATGTAACGTACGAACAGTGCAGATCCAGATAAATAAATGTTCAAATATTATCCATTAATAATTAATATAATCTTATAATTAAATTCGTAAAATCACTCCACATATGAAACACTTAATTGTACTCTTTGTTTACGTGCATTACTCAATGCGTCTCACATTTTAAAGTGCGTATTACACAATACTCATTAACTTAAAAAAAAAGCATATACATATATGAGCACAACAATTCAGAAACTAAAATATAATAGGGTATTTAACTTAATTTTATCACACGAAATATCACCTTTATCTGTGATATTTCAATAAATCCCTTTTTATACCGTTTTATGGTTTCCACCTAGAAGGAAAATGTACGAACGAAAGTTACGAGTGTTATCGTGCTTTTGTAGATGAAACATTATTCACAATTACAACAAAATTTCATTCCGCAATACCATTTACCGCACAATTAATTAAACATAAATCTGTTTTAATGGTTCTGGAAGGAACATTTTATTTTAGTGGAAAACTACTTTTCAAACCTCGATCGGATCTGCACTATTCGTTAATAAACGTCAATGACTTGAAAAGTCTGTGAATCTATCTAGATAAAAGGTATAAATTTAAATGTTACACTGCCCCCATTTTTATAAGACCTGCTTGACTCCCTCTACCCACACTGGCGTCTTCCAACGAATCTAAATCTAAAGCGGACTCTATCATGGTCGTGTCTTGTAATAATCTAAGTCTAGATGCAGACAAGGGGGTTGTTACAGTTACCGATGGTATAGAGGAGGTGTCCAACGTAGAAGAAACCACAACACTCTGACGGGAAGGCAACGGAGCGATTTCATCGATATCGATTGGGGCAATATTAAGAGACGCTAATGGTACTTCATTAGTAACAAGTTGGCTCACGCTGTTCGTGGTGCTACCTAAAAAAAAAGAAAACAAATGTTCAATGTTCGTTGCACCATTCGAATGCTCTGGAGTGTACATTGTATATATATATATGTACATTCTGCGTACAATGTGCAGAAAATATTAGAACTTCGATAACTCGCATTAACGTTCACTGGCAAGCAGTTAGAAATTCTCCTTAGCAACGAAAACTATTACTGTATTATACAACTCAATTGCAGAAGTGCAGTATTTGCCGTGTGTACCTTCTCTGCGTGAAAAAAATATACCGAAACTAAATTAAACATAAAGTATCCCAATTATTGATATCACACTAAGGTATGCCTATTTGTACAGGTGTCTGAATTAAAGGTAAAGTTGAAAGTAAATTACTTAAACAATCACAATTGCATGACGTACAGGAATATATATTACAAGCAGACCTAGGCACTTCTCAAATGATATTATTTGAAACATTATTTCAAACATGTTATTTTATTTTCTAATCATTTGAAATAATTCTTGGAAATAATTGCGATATTGTTCCTCAAAATTGTATCGGGTAACTAAGTCTGAGTTTGATTGATTGACAATTTTTTGAAGAGTAACACCCCTCTATCATCTTCCATATTCGACAGATATCTCTCACGGATAAGCTTTTTGAAGAGCAGGTTCTTAAAATAAAATCTTTTTGTTGCCATATTATTTTGAGTATTATTTCTTTTGACAAATTTGAAACAGAAAAATACCGAAATAATTCATTATTTGAAATTGCTGTTATGTATATCAAATGAATCGATAATATTTTTATTTTCAAATAACAGTATTGAAAATAAAGGTCAGAAATAAATTATTTCTACTTTTCATTTCAAATAAAATTTGCCCAGGTCTGGTTACAAGTATAAATGTACAAAATGTTTCCCACTGAACTGTATATAAAACAATGTGTGTTCACACATGTTTGAGTGTGTATGAATGTATGTCTATTTATGTACAAATTGTCGTCTAAAAATGCCAGTGCCCATTATGAACACCCCTATCAGTATGATCTAATTAATTAGTCACAATCCATAAACCCGTGAGCTTGACGTCACAAACTAGAATTAGTTTCTTAAAAAGTGTGGAAAATCCACATCGAACATAATGTGTTTAACAGCTATTAATAAGTACCAGCTCAGTTCTATTAAACATACACACAATGATGGTTGGAATAAAAGAAAATCAACTTACCAAAAGGTATGCTCTGAGCTCTCGATAACAGGACGTAATTTTAGACAACAAAGAAATACATTTTATTGAATCATATGGAAATGGAGCAAAATGATAAAGATCTTAAAATTATCTATATTACACTTATTAGTAATTAGACCTATATTTTCATAACATCAATCATTAGTATAGCAGCATAAAAGCTTTTGTAACCAAACACTTAAAAGACATTAAATTATAAATATTATATCACTTAACTTGAGTGCAATATAAAAGTACATAATTATATTCAAACCCTTTTTAAAAAGTATATCATTACAAGGTATTAGAAACTGTAATGAAACTAATTAATGCTTACGTTCTCTGTTCAGTCAATATATGTAGTATTGTAACAAGAATATGTATTAATTTCCCCTTTTCTCATTAAGAGCAAAAATAATTATGTGCATAATAATAGCAAATTGAACAGTCAAAAAATAAATAAATCTCTGTTTAGTAACAATCAAATTCAACTCGAATGTATTTTCTATCTATTTTCTATTCTATCCATAAAAGACTCTGTGTTATGGTACGAGGAAACATGAACAATTGTCATAATCTTTGTTAATGGTATCGATATTCTTTCGTACAGTATTACTTCTGCTAATATTTATATACAGATTAAAAAGGCCGCGAGTCATAGCTAGACTGTGGATTTTATGTATTTATAGAATATGTGAATACATATAAAACTCCGATGTTTCGTAAAACTTTTACTTTACTTTAAACGGGAGCTGCATAACTTCGACTCCCGGGGTACACCCACTACGCGGCTACGGGGAGAGGTCTTCGCAACAAGCAAGAACAAGAGGTTATCACTGGCGCTGCGATGAGAAGCCTCTCCCCGTTGTATTCGACTTTCCGTACGCAGGGAGCGAGGAAGCCTGAATCGTGTAATGGGGGTATTCCGGGAATGGAATACTGACTCCAAGAGTAGAAGTTATACAGCTCTGCTTTAAACCTAATTAAACACTTAACAAAGCAGATAAATTTCCAAATTAATTTTCATTTTTTCAAATTAGTCTATAAAAATGTAAATTTGAAGAAAAAAAATTCGCAGTCTATTTAGTTACCAATTTCTTTTAATAATACACGGACAGGAATAGAACGCATATTATTTCGATTCTAACACATTGAAAGAATTCTCCTAACAAGTGACACTATGGCCGTTCATTTAACTGTTTTTTAGTACGTGCGATATTATTACGTTAAAAAAAGGCGGATATTGTAGAGAATGTTAAATATCATCGCTATCGCTCATTGAACTCATAATGTATCTCCGATTTAAAAGACCTTCTTCGGTACCATCGCTTGGACACAAAGAATTTTCTGCGTAAGCAAAATTATCGGTCAATGGTCCTGAACCGAATCTGTTAACTTCAAATCCTATAGCATTCTGAGCCATAATTGGCATTCCCCCGGCCCCCAATATTCGCGACATTACAACAGTTGGTAAGTTCATTGATATCGGATACTTTAAACCATGAACAGTGCATCGTACATTGTTGTACTCAAGAACTTGCCGAGATTGAGGAATTCGTAATGGATCTTCTGAATAACATTGCGGAAATTTTTGCAGGTCAGTGTAGGCTGTCCTGTCATCGATATTGTATCGTATCGGATCTTCAGAATATCTTTGAGGATATTTTTGAAGATTGGGATACTTATACAAGTTCTCCTCGCATCTGCACGGATATATTTGGAAATCTGGATTTCCTCTATCTGTCGCATATTTTATATGTTTCACAGAATCCTGGAAACAATGCTGTAGAGGATACGCCGTAGCGTAAGTATCATTAATGTACTGATGCGGATACTCTGGAAGTTCTTCGGGGTAACAAGTGGTATTATGCCTTAGAAGGCTTAACTCACCGTTTATTGATTCAATTTGAGGCGAATGTTGACCAGTCACGAGGTTGTTCATCGAACCGGCGAGATCTGTACTGGGGTTTGTTTGAACAGTTGTACCGTTCGACTACAAATGAAAAGTAATACACGGTATGTATTTGAAAAACTGTTACATGTAATATGTATGTAATGTATATATATAAACGAGGTAATGAATATCTGATTACCTGTGGTTGTACAATTTCCACAGTACCATATGACTTATTGTTAGTAATTACACTGTCATCGCTGACTCTTTCTTGTTCTGCTCGATATTCGGGTGTTACTATACCCCTTCGATCTATAAACGTTGATATTTTCAGTTCAGAGATTACTTCGAAGGTAATAAATTAATCATAGTAATATTAAGTACAGAAAAAAGTGAATTACCAATTAGGCTAGGTGGTGCAGGTCCACATAATACATAGAAACAATTTCCACAAATATTTCCTTGACTATAAGGATTAGAACTTCCTTGTCCTACTTTAATGGAAAATGATCCTTTGATCTGTAATAAATAAAACTATTATATTTGAATCTCTTTTGACTGTTCAATTTATTGTCTGTACACAATACTTACATCTTCGTTAGTTGTTTGATTACTAGTAGTTAAATGTGTATGAAACCCAGCAAGGCCAAGAATGCTCCAAACAGAGAAGAAGCAAATAACTCCCACAACAACACTTCCAGGAGATATTCTTACAGCTTCTAAAAATGGCCTACCATCTCTTGTGACTATAGTGAATTAAATCCATAATTAGTACTTATCTTATTTATTTTTAATTTCTTCAATTAATTCACTTACGCATTATTAAATGTGTAACAGCACAAGCAAGTATAAAAACACAAAGAAAAACCAGGGATACGATAAAAGCGTAAAAGTATCTGTAATTTCTTCTACCCACACAGTTACCAACCCATGGACAATGATGATCAAATCTCTCTAGGAAAAGAATTACACAATGTGTTTTGTTCCAATTCGTTGGAAAAATGCTTTTCAGAACAAGTGATTAATTGTTATACATACCTACACAATTATCACATAAACTACAGTGTGAAGCTCTTGGTGGTCTAAATATTTTACAAGTGAAACAATATTTCAGTTTCACTGGTTGCCCTTTGACTAATACCTCTTTTGTTCTAGGTGGGGGTCTATACATTTTGGAGTTACCATTGTTTGGTACCTCTTTATCCAACATGTAAAAGAACATAAATATAAATAGTAAATAATGATAGTTACTAAAAATGCAGCATTTAACACACATTGAAATATTGAAATTTTAATAACTACTGATCATTGAGATTTAAATTATAACACTATAATAGATCACAGTATTTTAATCGCCTAGTTATACTTTTATTATTAAAAAAATGTTTCTCATGTACCAATTTGTTTTTCAATATAGGCAGCTTCATCGGGTGTTGCTCTTGGAATAACTCCAGGATCGCTAAAACTTGTTCTGAATAAAGCAGACATTACGAAAATAAATAGTAACCCACCAATAACTGGTATAGCTGGTGTTATGTGAACTGTTAAGAAAGGACAACTAGAAATAGAAAAAAACTAACATTAGAATTGATTTAATCCTAAGTATTTAAAACTACAACTTTAATTAAAATGATCTTACTCAAATATAAAAAATAAACCACTTGTTCCAGCAATGAGGCACACAGTCACATAAAAGATACCAATCTGCGGTCCCATCATTACCCTGCCATCACAACAAAACCGGTTTCTGCCTGGGAAAAGTTCCCATTTTCTGGTAATGTGTGGCATTTTGGAGAATTAAACCGATCTATATATTGTTTCTATGTATAAACATGTAATGCCCAAGTTGTAAGGAATTATTTATTAGGGCCGTACAACATTTATTTAATATCACCATGTGAAAGCTTGGACAACCATTTTTCATCTTGGCCTATCAGATTTTTGTATTGAACTGTAATATGCATCACAAGAAATTAAATTCACTTTTGTCACTTCTAAACTATAGATTTTATGGATTTATGGCATAAACAATTGTTGAAAACTCAATATAGAAAGAAGTTTAATAAAACTTGATATGGTTTTTATACTCTTTTCGAGATATTTAGATATATTTTTGTTTCATTTTAATTCATACGAATTAAATATATATTTATATACATATATAGATCATAAATGTCTCTATTTGCATAACTATCTCTACTAAGTACCTTTCATAAATATTTCAACTATAATTATGAAAACTCTCAACTTACCATATACTTATGAATTGCCTATACTGTGTGTTGATGTAATGCTTACAAAGAACTTGTGCTCCTTGTCAACTTAACCTAATTGCTTCGTTGGTTTGGTGACGTGAAGACATTCATATTTTTTAAAAGTCCACATTTTAACGATTGAAAACTGGTGAAAACTAATACTTAAACCGTTTATTTTCTTCCGCATTCTATAAACAGCTACGAACTAACATCCGAGGAGACAGCATCGTCACTGTCCCGCGGAGGCCACCGACTTCAAGAACACTCACTGAAGCTGGAGGGTCACACAACAGTCGATAGAAAATTAGGGGCGAAACAGGGCGAAAATTCATTTGTAAACTAGGTCACCCCGATGTGACACAGAAATCACAGTTGTGCGTTCTCGATATAACCTTCAAAGCGGCGATGCACATTATGCTTTAGGAAACCGTCGCATCGTTTAGCTGGATTGACCTCAGTTCGATGACAATTGATGACAATAACGTATATATTTACGGGAAAGGATTAAGTATTGCCCATGGTGTTTGCTCGAGATTATCTGTGGTTCCCTCTGACGGAGTATGTGGAAGCGCCACGTGATCTCGTTGCCACGTGACCTATCGCGAAACCAATTTCAATTTCAACCGTGAGTTTTCTTTCAGGAAAAGTCATTTCATTAAACTGAATCCAGGTAAATGATTACGTTCAAATCCTATAAAGATGCATACCGAATCAACAGAAAATAAACAATTCTCTAACATAAATTATATAGAAAATGTGCCATTAATTTTTTTAATTATGTCCAAGTTTAAATGTTCAATATTTTCTTTTTTTTTTATTACATTTATCTTTATCAATCGCGTCAATCTCAAGACCGCTTCATCATTAAATTGATAACAAAAAGTAATCACGGTCTTTATTATGTAAGAACCATATTTCCGTTTCTTGACTATACGTATGAAGTATCTCGATAAAAACCGATGAGCGATGACACACATTATATTAAATATTTTGGAAGACAATATTTTTGAATTGTATAAAATATGTTAAAGCACTAAAGGAAATAATAATCATGTTAAAGTATCTCTTGCTTCTATACATGAAGAGCCGTAGTCTGCCCAGAAACATGGGATTGATTATTTAACGGTAGGAGGGTGTGCAACTTATCGCTCCCATTGCAAAATGGGTCGTCGACGCAATGCAGTATATCGTCACACGTATATACGTGCACACAATCAAGGAAATCTTGAAAATCGAAGAATACCACTATGAACGCCATCTTCGGGAATAGCCGCGAACAGGGCAGCCGTGATCCTAAAATTTTACTACACGTATAAACTAACCAAACCAAATACATACATATGTACATTCATGTACGAATATAATGTCCTCTCGTAGATCTATAGATCAGCCTATCCAGGTGAACGAACTATTTTTGCTAAGTGGGTTTGGACGAAACGACTGCAATTCATACGGTTATACATTAAGAGTTTAATTGTAGTGACAATACAATTCGGAATATTTTTTTTATCTCCGCGAACAGATCCTAAAAACGTATATAATACGTTTCTTTCCGGGGAACAAAAAGAAATTCAGAAAATAACGAACGAATATGTGAACGAATGCTATTTGCAATTTTTCACGCAATTCGCCGATTAATCTTAACTTCTCACTGTAATAAAACGAAGAAAAGGTTACTCGAGTTTTTCGGAATCAATATACATCGCCGGCGGCATCCAGACAGAATGTCCCTACTTCATGTAAATGATTCGCGGAAAAATATTACGAACCAATAAAATAATAGATTCGTGGGAAAGATTACTTATTTCTGCGAGAGGGATAGCAACAGGCACGTTGATGTCAGGAAGACGTAAATAAAGCGAATGGGAAATGGGAAACGTCGTGTCCGGCGACGGTGACAAAAAGGATCGCGAAGGGTCGCGTTTAGTCGCGTCTGCACAGCTCATGGCATGGCATGGTAGTAGCAAGTAGCTGGAGCAGTTTGTCAGGGTGGGAGGATGAACGTAGCCGGGTGACTCGAGGGGTGGGTTGGGTGGCGAAGGATGGAGCGCGGCGGGGTGCACGGGTATGAATCGTGGAGCGGGCGGATGGACGGACGGACGCAAACGCTGAAATCAGCTCGGACGATCGATGCGATAAATGGATGCGTGCGATTGGTAGCCGGGAAAATCGATGATGAACAGGGGGGCACCCTACCCAGCCGCGAAAGCGAGCGAGCACGGCTGCACCGTCGGAGAGGATGGAGCAAAGACCGAAATATCGATTTTTAGGCCCCTACGCGGCGGTTCGATGCTCATATCTGCCCCGTGTCCCGTATCCGCGCGAAGCGCCTTTCAAAACACCAACGACGCGTGCGAGACACACCGTGGTGACGCGCGATCCTGTCGAAGAATTATCGTACGATTAAATACGCGAGGGTTGCCCCGGAGTGACGCGCGTTCCAAGCTTCCGACCGATGTCGTCAGGTAACCACGTTGACGACTTTACGACGCGGTTTGATCGAGGGGAAGAAACGAGACCGTCTTGACGCCACCAGATTCTTGTTCCTCTCGGCTGGTTGACGTTTGTGCGAGGCAACGGTAATAGGTATCGTGCAAGCTGAATGCCGAGAATCAATGATTCACGACGCAATAACGATCTAAGATCCCTAGCCTGTTCGGCGATATCAAAGTGCGTCAACGGTGTCATGCTGTCTTAACATCGCTTTTTTCCCTCTCTCGATGAATGTTTTGTGTACGCTGGTTCGCAGTCGAAACGAACGTTCGGATATCGCGACGAGGGTGTGAATCGGGGTGGCGGAGGCAGTGCGTAATTATTGCATTCGTTGCTGGTGTAATCCTTGAGTTCGTTCCGAGTGTTCCATTGACATTGATCTATACGATCATGATTAGACGTAAAAGGGGGATCCGGTAATATCGGTTCTTGTTATCGTGAGCAATAAAAAGAATAACAAAAAAACCCCCAAAAAAGTACGGTTGACGCTAGAAGGGGTAAATACGATGGATCGTTGCGAATTAAATTCATAACCGAAACGTTTTGAAAATTGTGCAATCGCCGAAAAAAATATAATAAATTGTACAAACCTGTCAGCAGTGACCATGGTATAATGATTATTTTATTTGTCATTAGGATCACGATCTGTAAAAGAAAAAAGAAAAAAAGATATGATTTATGGAAGTATAATAAACGGTTTCGCACCGTTAGCAGCGTATCATAACATACTTCAATACTCGGTGGAGGGAGGGGGGGGGGGG
>NW_015373900.1:0-37669 GCF_001272555.1 Dufourea novaeangliae | reverse complement strand
GGGGGGGGGGGGGGGGGGATCACGATGGTTTCTTCTTTTTATTTAAATATTTATTATTTTGATCGATAAGCGATGCAGAACTTGCACAAATACCAACGAGCCGCGAGCGGCGCAACAGGCTCGATAACGGAATAAGAAAATTCTAGGGATTACAGGCAAATATTAATGAATTTTTTTCTTCTTTTTTCTTTCTTTTCTTTTTCATTGGTACAGAAAAAATGGCCATCGCTGCTTCGGAGAATTATCAGCTCAAGTGGCACAGTTATGGCGCGCATCTGCACAGTTCTGTCGCGACGTTACTCCACTCAGAATCCTTCGCGGATGTCTTATTAGCGACGTCCTGCGGCCGGCACGTGGCGGCCCATCGATTCGTCCTTGCGGCCTGCTCGTCGTATCTCAGTCATATTTTTCAAACATGTCATTTCGGTGCGAACACGAATGCTCCTATAATCGTGGTACGTATATAGCATAAATTCCCGTAAATGTTTGAAAAGGTTCCTCTTGATGGGACATACAGAGTATAATTTTGTGGTAGCTTCAATAGTAGATGACACTCCATTGTGGATATCATAAGAAAAATTGTCTAACGTATCTACATAAGTCAATAACGAATATTACATTTAAGGTACTACCAACGGAAATTGGCTATCGTACGCTCAAGATCCTGATCCAGTACATGTACAGCGGAGAGGCAACTGTGACGAACGATCAGCTGGAGGGTGTATTAAAGGCCGGTGACATACTACGTGTCCGTGGCTTATGGCGATCCAACACCGGAAGCAAAAAGGAGAATATTCAGTCGAACAACCAAAAGGTCGACCGGGACAAACGAGAACAACCACCATTAACCGGACAAATTCAAAAGATCAAGCTGGTCCAACCGACCACAGAGAAAGTCGTTGAGAATGTACAATAAAGAGTGTTGAGAAGATCGAAGAGAAGATTACCGATCCGGAACTAAAAAAGATGTTAGAGGATAATAAGAATAATGAACAGAATAAAAATAAGGAAAACCTGGAGGCCAATGGAAAGAAACGGAAAACCACTAGTAACAGCGATGTAGAATCCAATAAATCTAAAAGCGAGGACGGTGAAAACGTAAGACGACTCGTAAATATGCACTGTTGAATGGGATCGTTCACTTTTTTATGTATATTTCAGACGGAGCTGAATCTGGAACTTTTAGTGAAAGACGAACCAATCTGGGAGGAAACTATCGACCCGTCGGAGTCGTTGACGATAGACCATGAGATTGATATCAAACCTGTACGTGGAACCGTCAAAAAGATTATCGTGTATGAGGGAAAATCGTAATGTTGTAATTCATTATTTACAGGAAATCGTACATAGTGCGGACGAGGAAGAAGAATACACACCATTAACGTGCGATATGTGCAGTCAAACGTTTAATCGGCCGTCGGACTGGGTGAGACACATTGAATTTACACACGCCGATATGACTGAAAATCGAAGGAAAAAGAGAAAGGTTAGTGTGCTCTTGACAACATAACAAATATTTCGAATACGTACGATGTTAATTCTGGATTATTTTCAAGGGTGATGTGGATGACGACAGCAAAGATTTTCCACCCTTGAAATGTGACCTCTGCGGTAACATGTATTCGACGCCTCAAGAATGGGTACGTCATATACAAACAGAACACACGGAAGAACAGTTGGCTTTAATGAACAACTCGGCGCCACCTAAACCAAAAAGAGTTCACAGCCACCAAAAATTGTGCAACATATGTCAAAAAGAATTCCCAAGTCATGCGTCGATGGTAATCCATCAAAGAACACATACGGGGGAAAAGCCTTTTCTCTGTTCCTATTGTAAAAAAGGCTTTAACGTTAAAAGTAATTTACTAAGGCATCTAAGGACATTGCATGACAAGTATGTACATCCCAGTTTATACGGGAGTAACGGCAACACTAATGCTTAAGCTCTTATAATTTTCGACTGTACACGTCTCTTTTTCCTTTGCTGATATCTCATTTACAAAGTGAGCATCACGCAACATCCTGATACTTTTCAAATCATGCTCATAGACTGAAGGAATAATGTCTATGGATTAACGGCTCTGCGTAAATGCAACATATTGGTCCAAAAACTTCGAAAGGTCGATCGAAACGCGCGTGGCATCTTCTTTGAAAATGGGCAAACGTTAAAGATCTTTTAAAAGTTTAAAAATAGATAACTTGATCTATTCCTTTCGTGTATTCAATTTGACAAACGGTGTATTAACGCGAATACGTATTTGATAATGAACGTTTTGTAAAAATGATTCTTTTAGTTTTAAATTTCAAAGCTGTTCCGTTGATAACACAAAAGCAATATCAGGGCTTTAAAACCAAAGAGGCTGATTACTATTGCCAAAGTGTCTTGTTTCGTTGCGACTTTAATTTGTTTGAACATAGAAACAAAATATGAAAAAGTATTTATTTTAAATTAAACGTTTGATTTAAACATGTATGAATAAGAACGACGATATACAGGTCTTCGCAGTATGTGCGTGTAAAATAATTCATAGCTCATAAATTATCATCTATTGATTAATATTTAATTACTTAGCAACTGTACGAGATCCAAAATGTGTAAGATTTAACTGTATACTTCTAGGCTATTCCATCCATGGTAGCCCTCTTATTCCCTCAGCTCGTAAGCTAATTATGTATTTTTATATTAAACTAGCTTATACACAAAAGGTATAAGAGATAAGATAAAGTAACAAAAAAAGTAATTTGAACTTTTAATTAGGCTAGGACGTAAGGATAACACATAATTCAAAATTTATCAAATGTTTTGGAAATGTATTGAGTTCTTCTTACATATAAAAGAGAGATCGCAATATTATCAAAATATTGTCACAGTTTATGAAACGGTAACAATATAAATCTTACGAGAATGACACCGTATTACCATGTTAATCATGATCGTGTCACTCTTACTATGAATCTTAGTGTCAATTCTACGTTGCGCTAACACTGTGACGAGCCAAATGACTTTTAAATGTAAAATTTAAATATATTACCTTCAAAGTATTTTTTAACTATCCTTAATCATTCCTTCAACAATGAATAGCAAAATATACCTTCTCTTTTTGTTTCATACATATAATGCTACCTGTCTTGTTTCGTGTAGAATTTCAAAAATACTTAATCTCTAATACCGTGATAAATAAAAAAAAAAAAAAAAAAAAAAAAACAAACAGTAGGATCGCAATACTTATATAAAATTAACTGGTATGCTATAATACACTGCATTAACAATGTTATAGCTTATATACCAAAGTAAGTCCTTCAGAATCTTAATTTTCTTCATCATCATCAATTTTCGGAGCGAGGTAGTATCTGATATGCCCAATATCACCGATTTTGTATTCACATACTAGAGGCACATCATTGGACATGGATAGCTGTACTTGCGCGCAAAGAGGTCCAGCTTTGATAAAGCAATTAAGGTAACGGCATGAGAATGTTAACTTCACTGGTTCTTGCATATTAACAGATACTGCTTCTTCTTCATTGTCCGCGTCCGCTGTTTGTGCTAACTTGATAGTGGCTGAAACAGAAGAATATCTTGTATGAATACACACTGACAACATTATATAATAATGTCAATTGTACAGATATATTTTTACATTTTACAATATACACATCTTGTAATTTATTCGCATTTTTAAATGAGTTTCACTAGAGAGAAGTATAATTTCTTTAAATACGAAAATGTAAACAAGCACAGTTGTGAGACACACGACCAGAATACACAACCTTATCTTTACGAAGACAAGGTCAAGCAAGTAAATACATTCTAGGACATTACTTAATTTCAATCAGTTGCTAGATAGCTTTTGTGCTTGAAGAATCTTGATTGCAAGATGTTACAGAGCCAAAGAAACTACTACACAGTCGAGGTAAGTGTACACTTCCTATTGATACATCAAAACAAAAGGACTTAATGAAGATATGTGATTCAATGTTTTTTCTTACACACACACCCACCCACACGCACGCACGCACACACACACGCACGCACGCACGCACAAATATATACATATACATGTGTATTTCTATGAAAAACTGATATACCTTGGCCATAGTCTCCAGAAGCGCTGAACTTTATGCCCTCCTTAGAGCATGCAAATGTTATAGATTCCCCAAATTGACTTAGATCTCTACATATACGGGAAAATTCTTGAGATGGCATTTTCACAATACACGAATACGAAGTTTCCTATAAAAATCAACAGAGTACAATAAAGAGATTTGTGTGTAATTCTTAAGTAATGCAATAATGTAGAGGAAAAGAAACTTACAGGAATACCAAGGTGTTCCTGATCCATATTGATAAGTTTCATCTCATATTCAGCAAGTTTCTCTTTGTTTGGCGATTCAAATATAAACACAATATTTTCTGGATTGTCCAGTGCTCGCAAAGTGACTGTATCTTCTGAGCCAGCGCATCGTAAAATTTTAGACATGCTAAAAGAATGTAATTTGCTTAGTTTCACTTATTACCAAACAATTATTCAATCATATTAGATAGGAACAATCCTTTGTCCTTAGAAATATTGCTCTTCTTTTTCTATTGTGAGTAGAAATAACCCTACATAGTAATAGTTATATTGAAAATTATAATAAGCCTTACCATGCAATACTCATACCCATTGACAAGTTTCTATCGCATCTGTATTTATCAAAACCATCACTTCTAAGATTAAGGGAAACCAAAGAAACATGAGCGTTGTCCATGGCCTGGACTTGGATGCCGGAATCGGAGCATTCGAAGGTAGCTTCGGTTAAAAGATCCTTTATTGCATCCAATACTTTTTTCAGGATCGCGCTCTGTACCAAACGTGCCTCGAACATTTTGCCGGTTCACTTTTCTTTAGCTATCAGTGGCTATCAGTTCGTAAAACCTGGGGTTAGATGCAACAGCTACAATCACTTGAAAGAATTGTTGAGACCGGTAACGTTACCCGCGCTTTCTTACCGCCTGAACGTCAGGAACAGTCAGGAAGTAGATGGCATTCTTGAACACCGGAAACGTATTCAATTGTCGAATTGAATAATACATACCGATAATACCGAACGTTTATTAAACTTTAATTCGGCGCAATGGTACTTATATACATACTCATGTATATGTAACCCAATAGCTTTCGACTAATTTAGTTGAATTTATTAGAGACAATAAAACACCTCTTAGCGTAATATAAATTTCAATTTGTTAATTTATTTTACATAAAAAATGTCCAATGTATGTACGTGTGATCGTGTATATAAAAATGTAGTATTTGAAAACCTTCATCCGGAAATACATATTTCGCAAATGTATCAATTGTGATTTGAATTTTATAAATATCTAGAATTAATTTTGATGTCCTAATTAGTATTATTTTCCTAAAAAAACGAAGTGATGACGAATACAATGTTTATAAAAACAGTTTAATAAAAATGGTCACAGTAATAAAAAAAAGTAATTGGGATACGAAACGAATACGAATTAAATGTACAAAATAAGTTGAATCAAACTAAAAATAATCGTAGGTATACGTACAATTGTTCTGGAAAATTTTCTATCGGCACAATTTCAGCATAAAAATTTCTAGGTTGAAAACATATGGATGTAAAAGTATTTAAATACGATTCAATTACTAATATCATACTTAAATAAATGCAGTCTCACTCGTTACAGATTACAACTAGAAATATTTACACATTATGTACGAAATTAAAAGTGTTTAAAAATAGAATACTAATAAACGGCGTGGCAATAGGACATGCTCGTTTAAATGCATTAAAAACCGATGTCACCAGCCATATTCTCCAATTCATTGAACATCTGATCAAGGTGCTGAAACGAAAATTTTTACAAAGTTACATTTGCACAATTTTATTCGATGCTTTACTGTAAATAATTAAGTGTGATCTACATACATCAGATGGGTCAGTGTCTTTCGCGATTTCTTCTTGTTTGTCACTAAACGATAAGCTACCATTTTCATCTATATCTACTGCCTCATCCACTTCTTCATAATCGTTTTCATTATCCTCGTCATTATCATCGGAGTCGTCTTCTTCTTCTTCTTCCTCTTCGTCATCGTCGTCGTCATCGTCATCCACATCGTCATCTACATCTTCATCAGACCGAATATTACATGACATGTCCATTTCTTCGTAATCTTCTGGTTCTTCCTTAATTTCCGTAAGCAGTATCGTTTCCGGAACTGATTCTCTTTCATTTGAACAAGGTGGAGGTGCCTCTGATGCTGGAGGAATTTGAGGCGGTTGACTGGTCTAAAATATTATTAATGTTAAACATTTCTGATTGATCATTTATATATTTAAAATAATTCAATAATGTAAACTACTTATATGTTTTTACCCATGGTTGTTGTTGCTGTAATTGTGCAGATTTAACGGATGCAATTGAGGTCGGTACAGGTGAAGACGAAGACGAAGACGATTGCAAATTCGTGCATTTTTCTTGTTCCAGAGACGTTATTTTATTCTGTGTTTTACTGGAATTTTCTTGTAGTATATTTGCTACGTTCCTTTCTAGGTTTGGCAAATTTTTATCTGCATGGTTAACCTTCTGTTCCTTCTTTAATTGTGAATTAGTATTTGGTTCCTCTTTTACTTTCTTAACATTTGGTTTTGGTTCACCGGGAAGACAAGTATTACCACGCTGTCTTCTAAACCTAACAATAATACTTCTGGTATCCCACATTAAATCATGTGCTTGTTTGTATGCAGATATAGATTCATCTACACTATTATACCTTATAAAAGCATATCTGAAAGGTAAAACAAACACCACATTACAGGTGCATAGATAAAACATTAATATAATATTCATTGAATATTATAAATAAAACTCACCGGGTATTTCTCATTTTCTGTGCATACCCTACATCTACTCGAGCAGCTGTGGGAAACTTACTTTTTACTTCATTAACATTAACAGACTCTGGTAAATTTCCTATGTATAATGTATAAGGGTCTATTTCCTCAGGCATTGGATTATCCTCATCCCTTAGGGATTTCCGTTCAACTTTCAAATGACCAATGCCAAAGGGGATTTTCTCCAACTCTTTTATAGCCTCATCAATATCAACACTCTCTGCCATTTGTATGAAACAATATCTAGGACCACTAGGACTTTGAAAATGTATGTTTTGTATACCAGGGTGAAATTCCCGAACAATATCTTTATTAAGATCAGGATCTGGGAATTTGATTATTAGACTTTGAGCTTTGACTGTTTTATTATATTCATTCTCAATCTTCAAAGCTCTTTCTGCATCTTCTCTGTTCCATGGTCGACTAGGATAACTTTGTGACATAGGTTTCCTTTGTTTATTCTTTTTAACTACAACTTCTTCCTAAAATTAACAATTCAGATTTTGTAATCGAATGAACATCTGATGAGAAAACATCTGATATTTACCAAAACTATTTTAACATCTTGATCTGAAGTTTCCTCCCCATGTCGATTTGTTAAAATTCCTGGAGGAATGGAGGGAAGAGAATGATTAGGAAGAGGAACAGGCATGTGATTCATAATAGCATCACTCGTAGTTGTAGGATAATTGGTTCTCTGCCATTCCAAACCAAGACTACTACTCAATGTTGCACCGAAATAAGCTGCCTGCTCAAAGTGACCCTGAGACTGTCCAAATCGTGCAAGCCTTCTATTTTTACGATGAAAGTTATTTCTTTGAACATATATATTGCTTCTATTGTGATTAAACCTTTCACGTCTCATATAATTACCTCTTAAAGGCATTTCTCTTTGAAATGAGTTAGCAGTCATATCACGTGGGGGTGGAGGTGGTAGGGGTGATGTTTGAGGTGTTATCCATTGCCATGGTGCAGGAGGATGTGTCCATGCTTGAATTGGTGTAACTTGAGAAGGCACTGGTCCAAAAACATGAGGAGGTGGTGGGACTCCACTGGATGGTGGAGGCATTGGAGGTAACGGGGGTTGTCCAGGCAAAGGTTGTGTCACAGTTGAGGTAGATGAAGATGAAGTAGTATATACAGGATAGGAACCTTCATATCCAAAACTGACACACTCTTGCTTGACAAAAGATCTCTTTGCCTCTCCATTTTCTTCTGTTACCTAAAAAAATGGAAAATTATGAATTAAAATTATCAAGATTCATACAAATCTAAATACTATTAAATAAAATTATAATTTAATAATATTAATCTAATATTGTTTACACCTAATCATTACACATCTATGTAAAATACGCGAAGGTATTTCCAGCAACCGCTGTCAAACTAACCTTCCTTAAAGATACCCTTAACAAAATTAATGGAAATTTATTATAATTATTATTGTAAAACTACGGTAAATTGAAAAATATGTATTTACCGAACGTTTCATAATGCAGACAGAACTGTTGTTAATTTTTAAAGAATAATTGCGCTCTTTAACTTATAATGTAAATACATCGTTTACGTGAAGCAACGAGGGTGACCAGTATAGAAGCTACTGGTTGTTGCGGTGCACAACAAGGGTACCAACCCTTATTTTATTAGAAATTTCAAGTTTTCATGATCCAGCATCACCTGACTATTATTGTCCGAGCTTTCAGATCTAAATCATATCCTTTGGTAAAAAATATCCAAACGAATAATTATGTGTCATTTGACTGTAATGAAGCCAAATGCAATTCTGGCAAATTATTTTATCTCCTCCATACAAATATACAAACTGGTAGAATGGATTTATATCGAATATCAGAATCATATTATTTTGTAATTATAATTGTTTATTATATTTCTGCATGTTCTATGTACAATTCACATCATGTATCATTAACAAATTTTATATTTCATTTTGGGTACTGCAGTTCTATATAAAAGCATTTTTTATTAAATTTCCAAGTCACACATTCACAATAGACACACTATATATATATATATATATATACCCATGCATGTATAGTATTGTGATGCGTGTGCCCTATATACATATAATATTGTATATGTACTTCTGAATTCGGAGAACAAGAGAACGTCAAGAATATGAACAAAACAATCTCATCAATGTGACAAAAATATTGAAATGAAACAAAAGTAATTGGTGTTGTAATCACGGACTAAATAATGTGTTATGTTAAAAAAATTCCCGCACTGCTACAATAATTTCTGTTTATCTACAAACAATAATAAGGCTACCAAAACAAGAGATACATATATAAAAGGATTGTTTGTTTTCAAGATTATATTCTTTTTACTGTTTTCATGTTGTTTTGGTATTCATTGGTTACATCATAATAATAAAGCATAATTAAACATCTTATTAAATTTCGTTGCGACAACTTTCCGGTGCGCCGACGCGATTTAGCGTTTCTATCTTAGGGAAAGGATAGTTGATGCAAAAATTTCTCCGATAGATGCCCTTCCCGTTAGTTCACTGAGCGAGCATATTGTGCGTGTAGTCGGTGTGACATGGCTACGAGCAATACAGAAGAAATTGAGGTATTATTTTGTAATATTTTTTATGTTTCCCTACATATTCACTGGCAGTATTGGGAAGAAATTTGCGTGAATTTTCTTTATAATAGCGTGGTCACTCGACACCCTTTACCCCTCCCATCTGTTCCCATGCATGGTGAAAACTGTCTTAACGAATTTAAAAAAAGCATATTATATTACTCGAACAGATTACTTTAGTATGTGTCACACTTATGGACAGAAATATTATATCAGATCCAATTAACAACGTTTTATAAATATCATACATAAGAGAAAGTAGAAATCAGCATGTGTATATGCATATTAATACAGAGGTTAAAACAGCTATGTAGATAGAAAATTATAACTGTAATTATTTCTAGGAAGTTGAAGGGAAGGAGCATGAAATAACCAATTTCGATGAATTTCCACCAGAAGTTTTAATCAAACATCCACTTCAACACACGTGGACCCTTTGGTATTATGAACCGGATAGGAATAAATCATGGGAAGAGAGCCAAAGGAAAATCACAAGCTTCGATACAGCAGAAGATTTCTGGAGGTATTATAAATCTTGTTCCAGAATATTAACTGAGTTGTTTTTGAGGTTTGTAGAATAATAAACATTGATTTTCATTGTCAGTTTGTACAACCATATCAAGGCTGCATCTGAGCTAAGACAAGGTTGCGACTATAGCATGTTCAAGCAAGGAATCAGACCAATGTGGGAAGATGATGCCAATAAACGTGGTGGAAGGTGGCTTATAAACTTAGATAAGAAACAAAGAGCCACAGATTTAGATCACTTTTGGTTAGAGACTCTTTTATGTATGATTGGTGAAGCTTTTAATGGATACTCTGATGATGTTTGTGGAGCTGTAGTAAATGTAAGGCCAAAAGGAGATAAAATTGGTGTATGGACTGCAAATGCTAGTAGTGAACATAGTGTCATAGAAATTGGGTAAGTTAGACAGAAATATGCTTTTACCAACATATATTTACCGATCACCTAATTATATAGTTATGTTCTGTTTTACAGGCGTAAACTGAGAGAGAGATTAAAAATCACATCAAAAGTATCTATAGGATATCAAATACATAAAGACATTATGCTCAAAGTAGGAAATCAAACAAAGAATGCTTATGTTATCTAAAAACTGTTGATGTTGCATTAATGTCACGATTTCTTACTTATACAAAAAAAAACATTAAACTGGATTAACAACGCATTAATAACATACAAAATTGAGTCAGATTATTATATAAAACATTTTAAATGAAAATTTAAAAAAAACTACATCTCCATTGTAGCCAAATATTTTCCTAATGAAAGTAATTGAACAAATGCTAATAAATATGCACTGAAACAGATGTATATGGTATTAATATAAAAATTTATATTGATGTAATTTAGAATTAGATTGTGAAAGATACGCACAGGATGCTGTATTTTTCAGAAAGAAACATAAATCATACAATTATAAACAATGGTTGTTCAAACATATGTCATTAAATACTTTTCTTTACACACACGCACACACACGCACACACACACACACACCTTTCTTTCATGTGTAGTACACACCATTCATATAAAAATGAAGACTGCTTTAATGAAATTTTTTAAAAGAAAAAAAACCTATAAAACTAGGTTGCCAGTCTTTGAAGATGAAAATGTAAGAAAGCACAGCAACCTATTTAAGAATAATGTAGTACTATTTAAATAACATTCTCACTATTATTTAACAAACAGTTATACTTAAGAATGTCTTAAAAATATATTAAAAATATAAATTCTTGTTTCCGCATATATGTCTAAATACACATATCTTTTTACTTTTAATTATCCCGAAATAAATGATAATATAAGTGTTAATTGATACTAGTGTTTATTTTTAATAAATTTGAAAGAATTGAACTATTTTACTGTTCTATTTTCGTACATAAAATTAATCTTTCAGCAAGTTCTTTCAGATCTCTTCGTCTTGCTTTTTCTAATGCATGTATCAAGTTCAGTTTCCAATTGCCTGTACTATATTTGAATACACATACTTTTAAAGCCTAAAACATATTATTCCACATCACGTTAATGTAAAGGTTTGTAAAAAAAAAAAAATAAACATTACGTCTTACCATATAACTTTGTGCTTTCATGTCAAAAGGATGTTTATTTTCAATGATATCAATTTGACTCTCGGGTATACCTAAATATCTGACTGTGTCTCTCCAAGACCGTCCAATTCGTTCACTGATTTGTAATAAAACTTTAAAAAAATATATAATACTTATTGATGAAAAATAATCAATGTTACGTACTACAAAAAAGGAATAATCAGTACCCATTTGTTGAAGCATTTCTTCCTGTTTGGAATGTCTTTTAACATTTGTTACACATTTCTGTGATAATGTCTCACATTCAGATTTAGTACCTTGCAGCTTTGGTTGCAATATCAGCTCTTTAACTTCTTTTGACAAATCTTTTTTGTTATTATCTTTATGATCTACTGAATATTGCATGAAAATGATTAGAAAAGTATATGACAATTATGCACAACTATATATCAAATAATTAATAGAATAATGATAAACGATTTAATTTGAATCAAAGACTTACCATTGGCATCTTGATACATGTTACAAAATTTTGAGTAATTTGTGTTTTCACAATAAAATTTGTAATCATTTATCTTGTTTAACACATGAGAATCATTTAAATAATTATTTGCAATATAAACAAGAGGTTCCACATTATTAAAGTTAAGAGTATCTCGTTTTTGTAATACTTTTAATAATGTGTTTAAACCTTTAATTTGGCTTAATTTGCGGTTTGAATTTATGCAATGTGCATAATAATCTTTAAGATTATTCAATATATGATCATTGACAAACGTTTCAGCAGTAGATAAAAATTCTTCAAGGAGACAATTGTACTTGATTTCCACTGTCATGGTATGTTATGTATTACTTAGTTTTATACAGGGGATTCCCTCTTTCCAAGGTAATCAGTGTGTAAACCTTGTAATTGATATCTGTAAATTTTCTGGTACAATCTGAAAGAGACTATTTTAATATTTCCATAGATTGTACTTTATGCAACATTCAATAAAATACATGATATAAATTTACATTGTCAATTATACTGAACAAATTACAGTATTTCAACTGATAATAAACTTTTGTTTTAAATAAGTTGATAACCGTATCATACGTTTGTCCTTTAAATAATAACAAAAGTTGTATAAATTTTGCTTCTTATTCATAGCTTAGGCAGTACTGGGTAGTACATTTTCTATAAATAAGTTATATATTTTGTACAGCGCAAATTTCATACGTACCCATCCAAATTCACTGGACTCAACCGGACTCACCTCATTCACCTCACACCACGGTCGGTATGTATACACAAGTCTAGAAACTTCCATGGTGGCGATGGTGATCCCTTATTAAGTAGAGATGGCGTGAACTGCTACTTGTGAATTACTCGTGATTCGATCACGTTCGTTCTCAATCACGGTAATTTTTCACAGTGATTCGTGATTTCTCGTGATCGTTTCTGATTGGTGGAGAAACCTAACAATTCTTTACACGCGACACATAATCTGTATATTTTATATTTTATATTAACGACATCAAAACAAAAATTCGAGTTATATCGTATAAAGTGAAAGAATAATTAGAAACAATGAAGAATAATGAATAAATTAATGATTAAAAATTATAATCTACATGTTACTAAGGAAATCATTCTTTTAGAATTTCTTGTTTTTTCTACTGATTTTTACAAACACAGTAATGTAATTCATCGTAAAATCATATTGAATACGTTTTTCTGTTTAAAGATTAATGACTTACGATTGCAGTGAGCAAATTCACTCAAGATAAAAAAATCGCAATCACGGTCGTGAATGAAGTTAAACCACGATCGTGATCGTGATTCGGCGATGACTGTGATAAATCACCGTTAGTGTTTTTACACGCCATCTCTATTATTAAGGAAGACCAAAAGTTTCATGAATCTTCCGCTAGCGACGCAGCGCTGCAGTCGTAGTGTACCTACAAGAACGCATGCTGATGCATCGCACGGTCGTATAATGGTCGTATACACGGTGCACCTTGGTGAAGAGGGTAAAGAGTTATTTTCAGCCATTTTGTTCGGAACAGCAACGTGGCAACCGGTACGACCGGTATTGTGACCATTGTGACTACCATGATTATTCGTAAGTATCATTCGGTTATACATTGTTCATAAAATTTTCTTTCCATGCATCCGCGGAGACAAAAATTAATATATGTTCTTCAATCGGTTTCGTGAACGTTTGTTTCATAGTATTTAATCGTTTTTGAAGCAATTTCGCTGAATTTGTTCATTTTGTTCCTTTTACAGAATTTAAATAATATACTTTGTAGTTTAGGTATCTTTTATTTCTAAAAATGAACTTAAAATTTGAGTCAAATTGTCACGTATCACGAAAAATATTGTTTCATACACATTTCTCTTCCTAGTTTCCTACCTTCAAATGATTTGACTGAAATTTATCATTATGCATCTATTTTATCGAAATGTGTGCATATTGTTTGAAGATTTACCTTGTTTCAGTTTTACTATTGGTAACTGCAACCGCGCGTATAACAGTATGTTTGCCAAGCATCGAAGTATTGCAATCAACGAATACTTATTTAACAACGGCTGATAAAATCCATTTGAAGAAAATCCTTGAACCAGGTTTATCATTCAATGACGTATCTTTAGTGTACTACGCTGTTCAGGGATACAGATTTCTCGAAGAACCTCTCCCGAATCAGCAGGTGAGAAACTATCAGTCTTTTCAATGATCATAAGCTGTAAAAGTTTCTTGACTCGTGTACATTGCTAGTAGATTCATGCGTTAATATACCTGAGAAAGCGCAATATATGATGAAAAGTACAAAAACTTGATACGCAGTGATGCTTTGATTAGTCTTTCTGATGCCAATGTGCATTCAATGAGATTTCACAAAAATTTTGTAGCGTTCTTTTTATCGGAGTTTCATGTTTTCAGAATATCTGTGAATATCTAACAAAAGTGATAAAGGAAAACAGCAATATTACAACGGAGAAAGCTTTCTATATTGCCTCTACCTGGAAAGCTATTGGAAGCTGCGGAGAACTTCCTTCATTGACTGTACGAAAAGTACGTACGTGTATAAATGTATTAATTATTAAAACTTTCATATGTTAACATATTATGACATGTATAATGATGTTAAAAAACTTTCGTTCTACTGTACTTTTATAATGAAGAGTATTACATTTGCTGAATGAAAGATTCACGCAGACGAAATGAAGTATAATTGATACCATCTACTAAGGGAAATATCTTTTGCTTGAACAGGTGCTGCTTAGCCCGATAGAAAAGGATGGTTCCAGTATGATAGAATTATATTACGCGGTAAGCGGGTTGACTGCGCTATCTGAAAAACTGCCACGCGATAAAGTGGATAAAATTACAAAAGCAGTGCAAAGTATGTTACGAAAGGATGACAATCTATGGAAGTACGATCTGTTTTCTTAATGTTTTATTGTCGAAGTACCGTCGCTAAAAAGTTATGTAAAGTTAGTTCAATGGGATGAAGGACATGTTTGAAATTTTAATTCTCCTTTATTGAACGTTTTACCAAAATAGCTTGGGTTATACTTTCCACATCGCTTCGGGTCTGGGAACGAGCGACGCATTCGCATTCGATCGTGTCGAAGACGCCATTATTCAGGCCGACGAAGTGGATGGACAATACTTGCAGTTTGAAGGTGGCCTTTCTGTGACTAGTAAGTAATCGATTGTTTGCAATTTTCGTGATTGTATTACCAATTATGGAAAGTATATTCGTTCTTATTTCCAACAACCGTCCTATGCGAACTGTTAACATGAATTATTACCAATGCATTACCTTTTTTTTTTTTTTTATCAATTCCAGGTTTCCTGGTGAACGGTATTTTCAAACTGTCCCATAATCTAAAGAAAAAGCCATCATTATCGTCGCCGCAAATTGTTAAAATGGCTAACTATCTTTTGTCTCGCCGATCTGTACAGACACCGAGGGGCGTCATGAATCTACTTTCAGCATTAACGACTTTAGCAAGCAGTGATTTCGAACAACCAATTTGTGTAACATTAGCCAACGAATGCGTCAGCATTTCAGCTCAACAGCCTTTAGTTACAGTGAAAGTTTGCAATATTTTGGGTGGTCCGGTTACCGGTATGTCCAAGGTAACCGCAAATTCAGCGACACGAATCGGAGATGACGCTGTAATTTTGAGCAAACAAAATCTGCAACCTTCACCAATGGACAAGTGAGTGTTAGTTGCTGCCTTCTATTTTCCCCATTACTTTACCGACTTGGTTTCGTTGTTAACAAGATCGGTTATACCTGGGGATATAATAATTGTCGATGCAACCCTTTGACCTTTCCCGTATTGCAATTTTCCGAAAGGTTAAGAAAATCGACGAACAGCCGTTTTTTTCATTAATTTACAAAAATGAAATACTTGACCTATCTCGTTGTTTCGTAGAACATTATTCACGATGAATCTTATGGAGGCTAAACCGGAACGCGGATTCTACAAGATATCTGTCACGGCAGGATCAGTGACAAATGTCGTCACTGTAAAAGTTCTGTGTAAAGTAGTAGTCGATTATTTAGAGATTGGTACTGGTGACGCTGATCAGACGACACAGCCAAAGCTTACACGGTAAAATTTAGTGGAGTATTCTGGCCACAATAATACTTTTGCTACAGTCTGTATGATAATTATAGAGTAATTCATCCTGAAAAACTGAGTCACAAGATAGAAGCTGACTCCCAGCAAAAATTGGTTATGCGATTTTTACTGAAAGATGACATTAGTAAGAAACCTATGCGCGCACATCAAGTCTTTGTACGGCTTTCGTCTGCTAGTGATTCGAAGGATGATAAGGACAGAAAGAGTCGTGAAATCCTTTTTGTGGCTGAACCCGACACGTCGCAGCTTTATAAGTTCGACATGGTAATTCTTTGTTCTCTTATTCTCTTCCGTCATTATCTCTATTATTTACCATAAGCTTGTTAAAATTTATATATTTTTTTTTATATATATATTTATTGATCGTGGCTTTCGAAATGTTTTAGCCAGTTGGATCCACAGCTGTCAACTTTGATCACCAGAGTGGAGATTATAACGTGGAATTAATTGTTGGTGACGCCATATTAAGCAATCCTTTCCAGTGGACCGTTGCAACAGTTAACTTAAAATTCCCTGAACCGACTTCGAACGAACGAATAGATAAAAGCACATCTTATCAACATAAAACAAACGTTTACACAACCAAGCCAGAGATACAGGTGATAGAGAATGTTTTCCCTGATTGTTCTTCTTGTTTTTTGGTTAAGCTATGTAGAAATACTTTTACAAGCATAGCAGGAACTGTACTTGGAACGTCGGGCAAATAACTCCGCGCGAACCAATGCTCGTTAGTGACAGCAATTATCATGAAATTCTGTCACCTCCTTAACATTGGGACAAAAATATTGCCGTCGGATATACATTTGTTGTTGTGTTTTTTCAATTTTGGCAACATATTTGGAATATTTCCATTCGACGGACACTCATATAAACGTGAAATGTCTATGGTATATTTAATTGCAAAGTAGAAAACCATACAAACTAGTCCTTGTCCTTTGACCTCTAGTACTTGTTTGTTTCAGCATATGTTCCGCGAACCTGAGAAAAGGCCACCCGCCTTCGTTTCCAATCTATTCACCGGTTTGTGTTTGGCTCCGGTCTTTTTGCTACTTATTTTGTGGGCTAAACTAGGAGTGAATATATCGAATTTTCCACTTTCACTGAGCGCTCTCACATTTCATCTAGGTTTGGGAAGTGAGTACATTTTATGGTATTGTACAATGCCATTAGTTCGTATTTGCGGTGTAACACTGCCCGATTGTCGACAAATTGCAACATTTCTGTTTTATTTGTCTTTGTTTGGGCGCAAAGAAAACGTGAAATTTTCGCAAATTCGACAACTGTGTTGTATTTGTAGCCCAATGTTCACGACATTGTGAAAATATTTGAATCCACTTGAGTGAGTAAAGGTAATATTTGTTCAGATAGAAATTTCGTTAACCTATTACGTCTCGTTTCTTTTCAGGTATCTTTGTACTTTTCGGAATATTTTGGTTGAAATTGAACATGTTCGTCACTCTTCGATACCTACTCGGCCTCGGTGTCGTAACATTCCTCGCTGGGAATAAAATGTTATCACGTATAGCTCATAAACACAAGTTACGTTAAATTGTTGCTGCATTGAGAATTTTTCATTTGAAGACATGTAGGGATCATAACCGTAACTCGAATCGGTTTCGGTTCTTAGTAACCGCCTGCAATCCACGTAGCCTACGTAATCGATTATTAGATCTTCTAGAATAACACTGTGAGCGTCGTCCATAACCCGCCCCCGGTATACATGCAGGAACCTCTCTTAGTAACCCGGTTAAAGCAGCGGTTATGATCCCTGAGGTTAAGTCATGGGTATTAATGTCAGTGAACGGGATCTAGTGCTCGCCGTTGGACGTTGTTCATCTTCCGTTCCAGCATGTCTTTGTCAGTTTGATTTAGTCAAGATTTTTTTGTAATAATAAATAATGTTGTCACATTAAAATATACATTACCTTTTACATTACCTATTACAAATTAATTCGTATTGTGTAATTGTTACAATAACGAATGTTTGTAAAAACAAAAAAAAAAGAAAAAATAAATAAATTGTAACTCGATAACACGGTATCCGACGTTATATTTCTTCGGAAATTTTTTTTTTCGAATATTTATTCAGCAGACCACAGACCGAAATAGAGTGGTAGGTGTGATAGTTTTTGGTAACACGTTGGGAGTACCCGATCTGACCAGCGTCGTTTACAGCATTTCACTTACGTGTTCGCCGGTGAAATAATGGATAATGCATCTAAATATGCCTTACACGTTTCCTACTTTTTTTCCTCCTTTCTTCCTTTCTTTTTTCTGCCGTTCTGTTAACCTCTCTAGCTGTATACGCCTTAAACACGTATATGTTTCTTATCAGACTGGGTTTACCACCGCTGTGGGCTAGGATACTGAAAACTACAAAGTTTCTGAAGTATTTACGTACAGATTCAGTTCTAATATCTTTCATTGAGAACTAGGAAACATAGAATACGATGCCTGTCGAAAAAAATGTTTTACAGATTTGCGCAAATTGTTGGCCTCCGTTGCGTACAGATTCCTTTCTATACGCAATTCTGCAGCGATTAATTGGGAAAAGCCGAAACGTTGCCAGAAACGTATTAAAGTTTGAAAATCTTCCGTAACCTGAAAAGAATCTGTGCAAACAGACGATTTCGTCTGAAAAGGACGAGTAGACAAAAATGAAAAAAGAACGTAAGTATACTAAGCGATATTAGTGTTCTAACTAAATCGAATGGTAAAACATCGTCCAGCGTTGCATGTACATGATGATCGACGATCACTGGAAGTATTTTCTCATCTTGCGTTTCGTACTTTCGACAGGTTTGCATGTACGTGAGCATACGTCCAGCCTTCATCGTCAAGTCTCTTAGTTGCTTCGCGGTACAGTTGTATTCGCTGGACATCGTCATTGTTCTTTGCTTATCTTTCTTGTGATCTGGTTAATGAATAATATTAAGAGATCTCGATGTTGTCTCTCAAATAAGCGATTTACCAGAGACGAAGCACTTGGTAGCTTGTCGATAGGTGTTACGAAAGAAATAGGACTCCCGTCTGATATCGTGCAATTCGTTCGCGACATCCCTTCTGTAAGAATGAATTTTTTCACGGAATTTGGCAATCTCATCGAGAAGACACGCGATTCGCAGATTTTGCTCGATAATTGCTTGGCGGTCAGATTTATCTTTTCTCTGAATAATCTCGTAAGCTTTTCTTCGTTCGTCCGTGTCTGTTCAGAAAGAACAAGAAAGGCTGCTTCGGTCACGCGTTTATAACTTATTCGCGTCTATAACAACGGTAGATATACGGTGTACACAAACTTGTACGATAATCAGAGAAAACGCTTCGCAATTTGTCCCCGAGATCTTCGAGTTGTTTTTGAAGTTGTGCCGTAACCAATCTTCTTTCGTTTTTCCCGTCGTCCACAAACGCGTTCACTTTACCTTTAAATGAACATTTTTGTTTTGTGAGATCGAATCAATCGAGTGTCGTTTAGAAAATAGTTGTTGTGTACATATAATATTTTACTTATCGCAGTGCTCTTCGCAATGGTTAATTTATTTTCAGATCGGTAGTTGATAAGAACATTGATTTTCCGTAATGTAGTCTCATCCTTGTTTCGGCTGTAATTTATATCCTCAAATTCGTGAGTTTTGTCAACGAATATCGTTTCGATATGTCCATGGAAAAACGTGTCAACGGCTTCTAAGCGCGATCCGTGTGCTCTCAAGGATCGGTCAATCACCTCCGTGTGAACACCATTGGTTTTTCGTCGTTGATCCTCGGTTTCTTGCAAAGCATCCAACAGTAGACTGATACTGCGCGTGCGTAAGAGATTCTGTAGATCTGTCTCGTCGACGACGAAATCTTCGATCCTCCTCCGTCGCACAATCAGAGACGAGAGAATATCATGTGCGTACACGTACCTGTAGTCCTTGACATCAAGGGCATGCTCCAAGCTCTCCCAAATTATTTCGACTTTTTTCCAGATATCCGGCATTTCCATTCTCACGAGTATCTCTCGCCAAAGACGTAAATGACGTTCGGTATTCATAGCGTTGAATTTGATTTCTCGGTCCAATGCTTTTCGTTTCGAATCTCGTACGTTTATCGGTTTAACTCGTAGCCCTCGACGTTTCCGTTTAGGAGGCATTTTACGATTGAAAATCAGTTTACGGAGGAACGAGGTTCTAGCAATGTTCACTTCGTTTTCAAGCGTTTCCCCTCATCAGTCTGAAGTGTATCGGTCATATTTTCCTCGACAACTGACATTTGTATCGATTTGTTCGAATTCTTGTGGAAACGTAACGTAGAGAAACGATCACTGTTTTTCCGCAGTTATGTACGTACATATATATGTATGTATGTATCGTCGCTGTGCGTATTCATCGGCGCCGTCATCCTTATCATATATTATAATATGCCATGCCATGTCAAGCACAGCGTAACGTTAATATACTTATATATGAAACGTGAACGACAGGCAGTCCTGTGTTATAAATACACCTTCCACTCTAGACAAATAATTTGATGGCGGTATGCTAATTAACACTTCTAGTTATGCGAGTAACTTAAGGTCGCACAGTTGAGACTCGTGGTACACCTTCAAGGTCGTTAAACCGCAGAATCGTTCGGTGAAAGTTCACGGATTAGATGTGTAAACTTGTACATATATTCTACATGATCCTCGATCAATTTTTCTTTATACATAAAAAGACGATCAAATGAAACGATCAGGCGAAAAACTCAAGGGTGAATTCGGTACTTTTATAACAACGATGTTACCGATCGAAGCGTTACAGTGGGGCAACACGAATACGTATATGCAAAGGTATAGGCTTCGAGGAAGCTGCGAAGCAGATTCGCGAATTCCGGTTTTAAATTGAGAAGGAGATGTTACATGGAAGGGATAAAGCCTGGGGATTCTGTGTATAAAAGTCTTTCGCTTCGAAGCGTTCGAACGGTTCACTCTCTACAGACATCAGTTCTAGCAACGTAAGTGTCATCTTCGACGTAAAATCTTGTCTATTTTTCCTCTCTCACGCAGCAGGTATACTTACTTACCCTGCTTTCTGTGTTTAATTCTTTTCCGTTTGTCGTTACCTTGTGCGATTCTCTCTCTCTCTCTCTCTCTCTCTCTCTCTCTCTCTCTCTCTCTCACTCTCTCTCTCTCTATCGACACAATGACACAATTTTGGTGTTACTTTTCAGATGAAATCGCAACAATATTTGCTGGTATCAACTATTGCGCTGTTATCCATGGTGTATGTCCACGCGGCACCATCGATTTCGCACGAGAAACATCTCGCGATCACGCCGCCGCGCGACGTTGAAGTCGAAGAGCAAGTTGTTCGTGAAAAAAGGGCTCCTTTAGGTAAACTGGCTTTACTCGGAGGTGCCGCTCTTGTTGGTAAGAAAGCTCTTCTACTGGGCGGCGCAGCCGTTGGAGCGAAAGCTCTCGTCGGTGCCGGTGTTCTTGGGGCGGGATTGTACAAGGCGAAATAGTAAGTACATTTACACGGTTGCATACGAACAATTTCATCAATTTTTCACATTCCGTTATGTTTGTATATTTTATAATATAAAATATTTCTTTAGCTACGGGGGAGGTTACGGCGGTGGTTACGGGGGTAGTTACGGGGGTAGTTACGGGGGTAGTTATGGGGGTGGATATGCAAGTAATCAGTATGGGTACGTATGCATTATCAAGCGCAATACACAAGTTAGCACTGACATATATTATGTCAGCAAATTTTAATATCAATTATAATTTTTACGTAGATGGTATCGCTGACCGATGGAATACTTACCAGACCAGTATGGAAGAAAGGGCGATAGAATAATAATTTTAATAAGTGTATACTACATAGTCAGGTCGCGCAGAATTAATCGCCTGCAACATTGTAGAACTATTATCAAACGAAAGAATCGATTGGTTTTTCATTGCGCACGTAAACATGTATATTTTTGCAAATTTTTTTAAACCTCACAGTGTTTATTGTGTTTTGTATTGAGAACCGGAAGTGAAATTAAAGGAGAATATCACATTTTTTGTTTTCCTTTGAGTACCGATTGTGAAATTACCATGTCAGGTGTTGGTTTGCACGTTAGCAGTGTTCAATAGAAATCAGCAGAGGCACTCTTTCGTTTAAATAGAATTTGTACATTGGGGAATTTCACCGATCAGTGACGTGCCAGTGGGTTAATCAAGTCCGACAACAGACAGTCCGGTAAAAATTCTGTCCGAATAGGCTTGATTACGGACAAGATTAAGCAATTGGATCGTTGAAAGGTGAAGCACGCAGTCAAACTGTTACGAGATGGATTTCCGTGCCGGTGAATACGAAACGAATTGAAGCGGTATAAGAGTACGGAATTACTTATCGGGTATATGAATATTTGTATCTTTGTTTTTCAGGCAACTTTTCACATATACAGTGTTCTGTGGTCTGTGGCTACTGCAATTTCGTTCGTTCGTTCGATACATTTCGACCGGAGATAAGTATGTACATAGTATGTACGATGTGTACCCGCTTGACTAATGGAAATAGCAAACATTCTCGGGTGAAGGGAAATTTAAAACTAATGTAAGCTTCAGAATTCATGGCGATTCAAGGTTCGTGCAACGTATCGGTAGTAGCCTACTAGTCGGTGTATACATACAGTAGTACGCGTCTTTCTGGATGTGGCCAAAGGGTTACGTACACATAGGTACACCGAACGTCACGCGTTCGGAACGCGGATCATCGATCTCGTTTTCGTTGTCTCGCAGGGATTTCATACTTATTCGTGGCACGCGGTGAACTAAAAAACATTCTGTACGCAATGCGACGTGACACGTCTTGTCCATGTGCCGTCCGGTCCGTCTCGTCAGTTGTCTCGTCCCATCGCGATTTCTTTCATTACCCATTGATTACGTTTTCACTTTTCGAAATAAAATTACTACGTGGTTATGATTATAAATTTATATCGATATATGTATAATACTTACATAGATACATACATACATACATACATACATACATACATACATACATACCTACATAGTATTCAAGATAAGTAACGTTGCCACTTAATTTGCAATATTACGTATCATTGGGTGTCTTGATTTCAGAAGTAAATTTACTCTCATACAGCGTAAAAATATACATTTCTTTGCGACATATCTTTCATTCACATGCGTCCATGATCGTGACACGATCAATGGTAAGGTCTAACTCACAACAGTCGATTTTAATCACGTAACTTTGTCACGAACGATTCATCGGCAAAGACGGAGCGTGCGAACAGGAATACGAATGAATGTAAATAAGTAGTATGTACGATCGGCTGGGATTCTAGTGGTAGTGGTAGGGCGCTGCGTTTCGTAGGTAGGCAGACGACTTCGTATAAAATCAAAGGGGTCTGTTGGAAAGGCGCCACACCACCCGGCATTCTCTGTACGTCCAAGATATTCAGTTTAATCGAGCACAGGGGCAAGGTAAATTAAGTACATACATATTAGGAAGCAGCTGAAACGTACGAGCTGTGATAATAATCTAAGCCTAAGCGAATCGATAACGATCACCAACGATCACGGAACCATGTGTAATTCGTATGAATTTTCTATACTGTAAACGTACGTTCTTACTGACAGATGCGTCCAAGCAGCTTCGTGATCCTTGCTGTTATATGTTGCTGCGCCGTATCATGCATTACGGCGACAGATAGTCAATCAACGGTAGAAAATTTCTCGTCGACCATCGATAACTCTGCCGTTCACCCGGAGAACGAAGGAAGTACGAGCGTGACGCTGAATAGACAGAAACGAACGCTTTTGCTGAAGAAAAAACTAATTGGCGCTGGACTTGTTGGCTTTGGTTTAGGAATTGCAAAAGGGTAAGTCTGTCTGCTGTAAGAGTACACTTAAGGGGAAATCGTTGTCGGTGACGTAGGGGGTTGTTTATGTGAAACAGATGAGAATACGTAAGTTAACAAGATGACAATCAGCGCGAACGTAAGAATGAGAACATTGTTTCTGGAGGATCTGGCGACGGAGTGGGGAAGGCAAAGAGAGGGTGCCTTCTGGTAAGAGATGAACATTAATTTCTGACATGCATACTCTTTACAGATACAAAGCTGGATATTATACTGCACCGCGTGTACAACACGTGTACCTGTCACCTCCCCCATCGACTGTTAAGTATGTCGAATACGTTGAAAAACCTATTTTCGTTGAAAAGATAATCGAAACGCCAACGTCCTTTAGTAAACCGGTACCAGTTGGATTCAAAGATTCTTTTCCGTACGGGTAAGCTGGACTTCCACATTCCGTATCTCTTATTCGACTCACCAGAATAATAGTACACCACTTATCTTTTTTATACGTATGTTCGTAGTTCTGCTTGGTAGAAACGGAGATCAATGGGTAAGTTACTCGGGTGACAGACGAATGAGACGAACCATCATCAATCGTAAAGTTAGTCAAGTATATTAAAAATAACGAAACTTGCAGCGAGCGAATCTGTACATAATATAAACATAAATGGAAAATAATTAAAGTCTAACTAATGTATAAGAACGTTGCGTACCTACCTACTTTGTATTTACTTCGTAATGTAAATCTATCGTAGCAGGGTCTTCCTCATTCTTTTGTGTTTGTGCACCGAAGCACGCGTCTACGATTACATTTAATGATTGACTATGACTATACTACATGTATTTTGTACACGTACGAATATATGTACGTAGAAATGCCTCGAACACAATTGTTGGAAGCGATACACCTATCTAATGTAAAAGTAAAATAAATAAAACATGACTCTGAGTTTATCCGCAATCAACAGGATTTTACTTTTCAAGGCGTAAAATGGCATTCATTCAATGATACTCGATTTTCGATCGCGCACCCCTTTCTTGGTCAGGAAATTATATTACCTGAATATACTGTGGGTGTTTGATAACAGGTGTCGGAAAATTGACGGGGTGCTTCTTTTCACAAAATTGCCATTGAGCCTTCGTTTTTTAGTTACAAACTGTGACAAATTAAAGTGCGAAATGTCAGAAAATAGAGAATCCACGTGAAACCGGCAAGCACTACCAGAGCAACTGAACGAACAGAGGGGCGTACAGTCACCGTAAAAAACCAATGGGAATTAGAAATATGATGCCGGTGTAGAAATTGTGGAAAGTTCGACGATATTCGTCGGTGTTGCGGAAGCTCTGTGTCAGTTTGTTTTTTTTTTTAAATTTTTGCACATTATTAAACTTATTGTTAGTTATTCTTTAAAATCCTCAGGGACTAAATCGAAAAAATTTGCATACGCACACACACGGCGAGTATTCACCAATAAGTTCACAAGTACACAGCGAGTATCCATTAAAAAGTTGGCACGTAGACAACGAATATTCACTAAAGAATTTCCATATAAACAACAAACGTCCAATACAAAACATACACATATACACGCGACGAGTATTCGTTAGTATATATATACATACATACATACATACATACATACATACATACATACATACATACATACATACATACATACAATGCCACGTGTCACACCTCACACCAACTACAACAAACAAAATTTAGCACTACATTACGCGAAAGTAACCGTTAAAAAATCAGTAGGTACATGGTACATACAACAGTATCTTCGAAACCGATCGCGCGTTGTATTATAATGTACATATGTATGTATAATACATTGTATATGTATAGATATATGTGCAATGTACCTACATCCTTCGAGGTGGCGAGAGAATCTGTTGTCAGGAGCTTCCATGGAAAGAGTCAATTCTCCGTAGCTCGACCACCCCCCCCCCCACTTCTTCAATGCCGTTGTTTTCACGGAAGAAAGTCGAATGGGAAAAATGTTCTGGACATTCGAATACTCTTAACTGTGTATGTAATACTTGTACCTTACATATTTTATTATCGATTATAATTTCTTTTTTCATATTCGTTTTTCATTCGTCTCGGTTCGTCAGTTTCCGATAAATGATTATCCGTTAAAATTTTTTAACCCGTACATTTTTTCGACGGATACAAAAGAATAAACTCTGAAAATGTTCTCCCTACATTTCTATGGAACACACGGTTCTCTCCACACCGACCATCAGGTCAATCTTCATTTTTTATCCTATATACATTTACATTTAGGTACACATGTAGGTACTTATACGCCTAACACACAGATTATTGCGTATCCACATGAAACATATTCGAAGTCGTTGCTCCCTCCTGTCATCATTTCTATGGCGCAGTAGATACATACATATGTGTATGTAGATATATGTCTTATATCTATATCTGAATTTGAATCATAACAGGATGTATTGTATTCAAAGAAATCGTCTAGTCGGTAATAATATCATACCAACGAGAAGAACAAATAGACAACCTACATTCCTAAACTTTAAAATTTCGAATTATTGTCCACGATTTGGAAGCGACAGAGCAAAGTGCTGCTAACGACGATAATGAAAACAGTTTTAAGCTTGAACGGAAAGTATACACGAGTCTCAACTCGATAAATCTCTCTTTTGTCCATCTTCATTCTACATACCTATGTTCATACATACATAGTTATTGAATTCCCTGCCGACCGAATTCATTAACGTTTTATGTATTGTATATTCAATAGTGTATACATACAACGTACATTTTAATAGAATTTAGAATTCGTAATTTTCAATGCGATGAATTCAATGGACATTTTACATAGTCGTTCCACCAAGTACATATTACCATTTTAAGAGAGTCCTGAAAAGAGAACTGGATAGACTCATCCACTCTGTCTTAACTGTAATATGATTTTCATTCGACGTTGGAAACAGAAATCAAAAGAAATGCGTATGCGCGTCAACGTTTGTTCGTAGTAGAGATTGTCAATCGCGATAATGTGAGTATATGTACTTAATTTGTTTTTTTTTCTCTCTAGACTTGGCGCAATTATTTGCGTATGTAGCGATCTACATACATGACGCTGTTGTTATTGGTTACGACTCATCGCTACCGCACAACCGCGTTGCAATTAGATGAAAAACAGATTCAAGGGAATATGCTACATACATAAATACCACATATTATTTTTACGTCGATCGAACATTATCTTTTCCCTGTAATGTGTTTTCATTTTTCAATAGACAATTAACTCATAAAGGCCCGCGACGGCCGATTGTCTCAATCCGTGCCAAGTTTTAAACGAACAACCGCGTTTTGTCGTTTAACCGATGGAACACAGGTTAAATTCAAGGTGTTCAACGAAGTGTCAGAGATTCCACTGAGAGCGACACCGATGCTGCTTGTCGGTAGTGTTGAAGGAGAGGATTCGGGGTCGAAGGGATTTCCTCGATACGCTCTAAATCATTTGCCGCGCCCGCGCTGTTTTGCTTGTAAAGCCGGGGCATAGTTTTTAGATTTTGTTGTTGGTGTTGCTGTTGATGATTGGTCTGTTCAGTGAAACCAATGCAGACAGCTTCATCCGGTCGATCCAAACTAAATTGCCTCTTCAAGAAACGACAACTTGTAGTTGTCCTCCCTAAAACGAAAGGGGTCAAAGAGAAGATGTGATGGTCGTTCGTGTATCCGCATACGTACACGTATATATGATACGTTGAGGACGAAGATTCTCGAATGAAGGAGACCTTGTGCGAAATACACAAGAACTTACCATAATGTTCATTCGGAGAAAGACATCTGTAGTGATTGTACGGTGTGCTCAAATCATTCTCATCGATGTAGCCGGCTATTCTACGGTGTCTCACCGGTCCAGGTCTGTAAGGAGCCGCGGCTGAGCTTGAAATTGACGTGAGGGAAGTGGTCGATGCACCCAAGATAGTTGTTTCGCCGGAATATACAGTGGATGCCCCCAATGATGTACGTGCCTCACCGGAGGAGGTATTTTTCATTACGCTAAACGAATCTGTAGATAGTTTCGGCGAACAGTTTACGCCGTGACTTTTCTCATCGTGCACGGGTACCGGTATCGCGAGCTCCGCGTCTTTTTCCTCGATTCGTGCTTCCGTCGTCTCTCCCGTTGCCTCTTGACACGCAGACGAATCCTTGCTCGGGAACTTGTCGATCGGCGGCACGATGACAGTTTTCGTCTCCGTTTCCGTTTCCGTTTCCGTTTCCACCTCCATTTCCGTTTCCGTTAAATTCTCCAATATTAAACTCTCGTTCAATCTTCAAAGACCGAAGAATCGAATGCGTGCAAAATCGAAAATCGCTAAGTTTCAATCAGTTCATGATCAGAAATATTTTCTATATACGTCCTATTATTATTATAATATTATAATAGAACAAAGGAAAAATCACCCGCGTTGGTTCTTCCGTACACGTAGCGAAGAATATACCGACTTTATACGTATCTATGTACACATTTATAATTGCATGTCAGTACCTAGTACCTACTTATAATAGCAACAAATGGTTTTTTGCGGACAACTTACCCATGGTTTTCCCTGAAGATGGCGGCAGTATGGCAACAGATAAAAGCATTAAAAATCTGAAAAGCAAACAGCTCGAGTGAAGATCTACCAAATCAAAGTACATATGTATATACGTAGACGCGATGACCGTTACTGTAGTTTTCTTTGCTTTTCATTGCCTGAATGCTAGAAGAAGAAATAAGCATACAGAATAGACGGAAGATTCGGTGAAAAACGACCGCTATACATATGTATGTATTGTAGTTGGCTATCGACGAGATGATGGTAGAAATTTCAACGCAATAAGCCTCGAATACGCAACCGTGCAACGAAAAATCCAGATGATACAAGTAAATAACAGAGGAAATGATCGTTATGAAAGTATACATATGTCTCCTAATGAATCTGGATGCGGTATGCGGTGTAGAATGTTTCCGATCATTTTCAATGTATATCCATTCATTTAAACTTAAACTGATGTACGACGCTGTATCGTTCTACGCGATAAACGAATAATGAGCCGCATATAAGGGCTTACCCGAGTGACGGCGGTGTTGGCAGTTCTTTATCGAAACCTTGTTTTCCTAGTAACCAGTAAGTAGGCATTTTTCCTTTGCCTTTAACCTCCGTCGGTCCCCGATACTCGATGTTATATCCACCAACCTGGGATAACTTATCTTTCGTCGCTTGGCTCAAATGTATGCGCCATGGAGCACCAGTAGATTCCATTCTCGATGCGGTATTCACTGTATCACCGAAAAGACAGTACCGCGGCATCGTTAAACCAACAACGCCGGCGCAGCATGATCCTACGGTTCACAGTAGTTAGCAATTAACCATCAATTCCGAGAAAATATAACAAACCCATATGGTACTACTACTACCGACCGGTATGAAGTCCAATACGGAGTCTCAGTTGAGTGTTCGGTAGGTGTCTTAACTTGAACTTTCCGCTTTGATGCAATAAATCGAGGGCCATCGTAGCTATTTGAGAAGCATGATCGGGTATTCTGACAGGACAACCACCCACGACCATATAAGCGTCTCCTATGGTTTCTACCTGAAACATTTAAAAGGGTAAAGTTTCCTAGTTATCGGAACGAAGCTTATTCCGGAGTAATGATTTTTCTCCATTATCAACGGTAACTACATTCGTTTCTACGCGCGTGTGTTTGCGTGTGCGTGTGCGTGCGTGTGTGTGTGTATGTATGTATGTATGTATGTATGTATGTATGTATGTATGTATGTATGTATGCATGTATGTATGTATGTATGTATGTATGTATGTATGTATGTATGTATGTATGCATGTTTGTATAATCGTTCCATTTATGTAATAACGAATGCCGCACGTGGTATCCCGAACCCATCACCTTGTATACGGTGTACGCGTTGATCGTTGCGTCGAAACAAGTATACAGATCGTTCAATAGGTCGACTACTTGGAACGGAGTCGAGTATGCAGAAATGGTTGTGAAACCAACGATGTCCGAAAAATAGATAGTCACCTCGCGAAACTCTTCGGGATCAACGGGCATTCCCAATTTTAATTTTTCAGCAACCGAACTGAAATGAAACATTGCGAGTCTATTGAATACGCGCGTACGTACGCCCTCGTGTTTTCGTATTCGAAATCATTTCCCTCCTCCTCCTGTTTACCTTGGTAACATTCGGTTCAATAATTGCTCTGTTTTCTTTTTCTCCATGTCCAATTGCTCGGTGCGTTCCCGTATCAACTCTTCCAGGTTATTCGAATATTTTTCCAACATTTGAAACATCGTGTCTACGAAATTCACCTTTCTGAGAATGATAAGAAACAAATGAGTACCACACCATCACCACCACCAGCAGCAGCAGCAGCAACAGGACGAATGTGTCGTTTGCACTGTCGTGTTTCGAGCGAGTGAAAAAATTCAGAGATAACAGGATGGAATCGAATGCGAGAATGTGTTCCGTTACGTACATATATGTACAATATACATATACTTCACCTTCCGTGATTCAGTTTCTTGAAAAGATCGTGAACATCGTCAAAGTCGGGTCTCATGTCTGCCGCTTCCGCCCAACATTGACGCATGATGTTTATCGCTTCTGGTGGTGCGGCGCCTTTACTAACGGACGGTCTAATCAACGGCGGCGGCTTCGTCACTTTTTCGATTATATCTATGACACCGAAAGGAATAGCTGCAATTTCAAACTTGACGCGTGCATACGTATTTTTATACATATGCATATGGATGATAGGTGTACATCGTCGGCAGGTGAAAACAACAATACACGTTGGGAATTCAAGGTTTTAACGAACACTTTCGCTTACCGTCCGGAGACAAAGCGAGCATGCAAAACGGTTCTCCGCGAACCACGACTTCTTGCATAATAATCCCAAAACTATAAACATCACCCGCTTGCGTTCCTTTCTTTTGCAGATTCGGTTGCCTTAACAGCTCAGGCGCCGTCCACAAGAGATCTACGACAAGTCACGACACACATAGATCATTCCGTTCATCTTAGTCTTCACTCGCGAGACGAAACTTTACCGCGTACCTCGAGCCGTTTTCAGCGGGGGTGTGATGTTCTGAGCTTCGTAAAACGCGGGTAGTCCGTAATCGGTCACCTTGAGAACCCAACGAGCGTCGATCACGCAGTTACGCGAAGTAAGATAACCGTGTACTCGTACCGGTGTCCCATGAAGATATCTCATACCCTTTATGGTAAAAATCATGAAAGAACGAAACTTACTTCTGACAACGAATTAGGAAAGTTTGCGAATCAGGAATCGCTCGGAATCCCTTCACTCACCCGTACAAGATCGGTAAGCAAGGAGAGTCTGAAGGACCAGTCCAACTTGATCTCATCCTGTACCAATACGTCTTCCAACGAACCCCTCGAACAATGTTCGTAAACGAGGCACGGCCTTGTCGATTCGTTCAGACATCCGATCAGAGGATTCAAATTTTCATGACGTAATCCGTGCATCTGTGCATAGTCAAGCCACAACGTACAAGTTTAAACGCTTTTACATTGGTCGCAACGGTTCTTCTTTAAACTATTACATACATATATACATACAATATACATATCTACCTATGTACATACTTATGTATGTATCGTATATTGTTCGGAAAGGCGTTCTTACCACGACCACGACGTCCATAGCCTTGTTTTTCAGTTCGAACGTACCCTGTGTCGGTAGTTCTTTCAGCTGCACCAAATCACCCTAACGAACAACAAAATAGCGGATGTACACACATTACGTATTATACACATTAAATAGACACATACATACGTACATTGTATGTACGCACATACATTTACAATGGGTAACAAAAGTATGCTACGATCTACTTGTTTCTTTGTTTCTTTGTTTGTTCATCTAAAATCTAAATATACATATACAAGTTCGTTACTTTGTATACTAACGTTGTATTGAGCACGTGGCACTTTAAAGAAATTATGACGCGCCAGATTCCCTGTGCTCACTCGTAGATACGGCCTCAACGATGACACACTTCCAAGTTGAAGAAGATCTGGTTTCTCCACCTCGGGGCCACCAAACTCTTGCAATTGTTGCAACCAACAAGATAACATCGTCTCGATACCTTCGTCCACCTGTAGTGTTTCACTCGTGAACGTGTTTTCCGTATGTATCTACTTATATGTAAATGTGTACCTTTTGCAACCTACCCACAATAAACTTACCCTTCTAAAATCTACTCCAGGCACTTGCGGAAACACGAAATCCGACGTTGTTAAAATGATCTTATACGGACCTTTCGACATTCTTTTCTGAACGAGTTTTCTCCTATGTGGAAAAACAAGGGTTAAATGGTGAAATATAAATTTGAGAATACTCAAATGTAAATACGGTTCTACAGGTCTCGGTCGCGAACAGTTAGGCCCGAGTTTTCCAACCTAGAGAAAACCTTCTCAAACAATCGAAATTGATTTTAGCAGAAAGAAAAATTTTAAAACTCGTCGTTACGGATGAATCTCTTGCTCACCGTTCATTAGTTCTCACGAGGCAATGATATAGAATATACATACATACATATATTTGCGTTATAGAAATTTATTAAATCATTTCATTACCTGATCAAGATGGTGGTTAATATCGCGAACATGGTCAATAACAGCGATCCCAGAATAATAGTTATGATACGCGCAATGCGAAACGCTGTTTCATCGGAAGAATTCTCTGAAAGAGAGAAACAGTACCGACCATCTTCACGAATTCATAAAAATTCTAACAATATTCAAGATGCGTTAAAACAGAATAAGGCCTAAAAATTTATTAACAAAATAAAACAGATTGTCCGGTTACTATGTACAGTGACAAAAAGTAAATAACTTTTATTTACTTCTTACCTGTACATTCGACACCGGTATTTGAACCTTCCAGTTCCGCGCCGCATTTCAAAGTCTCAATGTCGTTCCCATCGCGAAACACCGAGGCATTGGTAGTCAACTTCCGAACAACAAGTTCTCTACGTTGTTCCATGCTGATCATTATTGGTTTCCAAGCATCGACACGCCAATCCAATAAGACGTACGCGTACATTTTATTGTTATAAGCGTTTATGGTAGAGTTGTCGTACATTAATATCGTAAGAGTTTCATTCAAGTGATCGAACAGCGATGGGGTCGCGTACCGTTCAGTACCTTCGTACACTTTTTCCACATCGTATCTGTGTGTGAGAGATGAATGCAAATAGTTTTGAGTTATTGCTTAAACCGCGAGCTTTTAACCACAAATACGATAGTCGCGATACGACCGATCAGGACGGATCATGTTTACCTATGATCGAGGGGCGTTATTATCAGAAGTTTCTTTAGGAAGTCGGAACTCAAATTTTTCGGTGGTAAATATCGACTTTTCCTTTCTCCTTCATCTTCTTCTTTTTCTTTTTCTTCTTCTTCTTGTTTTACTTCTTCTGTTCCTTCTTCTTCTTCTTCTTCTTCTTCTTGTTTTACTTGTACTTTTTCCTTTTCTTCTTCTTCTTCTTCTTCTTCTTCTTCTTCTTCTTCAACTTCTTCTTCTTCATCTTCTTCTTCTTCTTCTTCTTCTTTTTCAACTTCTTCTTTTTCAACTTCTTCTTTTTCAACTTCTTCTTTTTCTTCTTCTTTTTCATCGAATATTCCAGGAAAACGAGTTTCACGGGATAGATTGAAAAGAGAAACATTGGAAGACGTTAAATTCGCGGACGAAATAGATGCTGTTATATCCGAGTGAGAAACTGAAGAGTTGCTTTCTGGTAAAAAGAAGTCATCCTCTTTGGTGTGAACGATCACGGTGGTCGGGATCCTCATGAGATTTAACGATTTCCGTGCGTCGTCCAACTCGGTAAGGACCCGAGATGTTATTTCATTATCATCCGACGTGGGTAGACACAACAAGGTAACTGTGAACAGATGAAACGAAACGGTGTCCAACTTTGGACTTTGATCGGTTATCACGGGACACGCCTCGGTAAATTGTGATTGTCAAAGCAGTTAAAAAGCCATGAAAATGTACCCGCTTCGCGCAACGGAAATCGACTCACCTCTGCGAGAAATATCGTGCATTGGACGCAGGAGTCTGTGAATCTCTTCGGGGGAAGCATGGTACGGTAATATCACGCGATATCGCAATACAGCTCCGATACTTCGAAGAGCGTTTAACAGAGATCTATCGAGGCTCGACCAAGGTTCGCAATCTACAATACAAAGTAGTTTTTTCACAATTATGTACATACGTGTACGATCATGGTCGTGGTTGTCAACAATTTCGAACGCAATGTACTTTACCAGTTCCTATTACAGTTACAATTTTCCATTCTAAGTTCATCAGGATCTCGGCTAGAGCCCTCGCTATCGCAGGCAACGACGGCGACAGTCTGATGATCGACGTAAAATCTTTGACATCCGCATCATTTGCCTGAAACCGTGTTAGAAATCGACAATTTTGGAACGTCACGATTGAAAGCAGATAGGTAACTGGCATTACTTACCAAAGGGCACGTCCATGTAAAAAGGGGTACATTCCAAAGACGCGTCAGTTTAGCTGTGATTTCGCACATGGGTGCATCAAGAGCAGCGACGAGGGCTTTCGTTCTTCTTCGTCCGAGTATACGTAACAAGGTATCAAGACCTCGTGTTTTTCTTTCGCACGACACTAAGAAAGAGAAACGGATAACTTCCTGTGACGATAGCCATTAAATAGTATATTATTTATTTTTCTATTTCGATCATTTTTTCACTGTCTCGACAACGCGATCGAACAAGTTTCCAGTGAATATGCACTCTACGTACATATTTACAAACCCAAGCAACAATAATATATAACAATGAAAACAATGAATACATTCGGGTAATTTGCTTGCAGTTAAAACTCGTAAAATTGCAGTTTCAGACAATGTGCGAACAATTGAAAAATCGTCACATGTCTAAATATAAGTACCTAGTTCAAGCCGTCCGATTTCTATCGATGGGATATACATAGAAACGCGCAACATCTACTTACAGGAAGTAGGTATCACGGTGATCCGTACATCGAAGTTAAATCGATCGAAGTATCCTTGAATATCCGTAGTATTCGTTTCAGTATCACAATCTTCTCGTAGAAAAACCGTCACTTCCGTTTCTGGTTGTTCATTGACGTCCTCGGTTACATTCGATGAGTAGGAAACACACGGAGCTCGGTCGGTACTGGATAGAAGGAAACAGCCGGAAAAGATCACGATCAAGATCCACCTAACCCAGAACCGGCGGAAACAGTTCCCGGCCATGGGCCTCTAACCAACCCTGACTTGTCCTGACTTCCGCTCAGTGCCCAGTAGGTATGCTATACGCTCGACAGTTTGTCTTCACAGCCGCTAGGTAGTCTATTGACCCGTGTCTATTCGATTTTGTGTTCGTTTTCTCCCAGTGTATTTGCTAATAAATAGAAAAATAATATCTAATATATACCTATCCGTAGAGTGTCGCGACACAAGTACACAACCTGGAGATTAATCGCTACAGAACGCATAATTTCACCTCCATTATTTTCTCCTTTCTGAACCTTCTCCTCCACATTTTCCCGACAATTTCTACAAACATGTATGCGCATAAATACGTACAATGTAACGACTACAAGTGTTGAACATTACGTTGCCAAATATACACATATTTTCAAAGAAACTATCAATCGAACGTATCGATGTATCTAGTCGGATATACCTATTTTGACAAAATAATTTTATCACCGTGCCGTAGGTAGGGGAGAGTTTATTTATGGCAAATTCCTGAGATACGCGCGGAAGTATGGACAATAAACGATGACGAGCGGTAGTAGTAATCAGAGCGTGCACGATCTTTTCGTACAAAAAAAGGTGTCGTCCAACTTAATCACGGTAGATTAAAGCGCCGTAAACATTTTCCACCACATTTAGTATAATATTTACCGATACTAAAAATACTTTAATATTTTCGAAGAATTTTCCTGAGCGATGATGTTATCTCTCATCATTATCCCATTATGTATTACAAACTGAATTGGTTCGAAAACACGTTGTTCAATACAATTGACAAATGTTTACGGATTAACGCTTTCAAAGAGCTAAAACACTTATCAAGGATTATTGTTGTCTTTTTTTCACTTTTGCGTGTGCAATAGATAAAATAGATGCTTCTTGAACAATGGCAACTGTGGTAATCGTAAATCAGTGTTTCCTTCGTTGGAAATTTTTTCTTTATATGCAATGTTACTAGAAGTAATCAGTCGAAACAATAAAGTTATCGGATTCGAATGAATTCTTCTTTACGGAGGAGAATCAAAAAAGAGTCATTGTTTTCTCTACAAACATACAAGATGTGAATTTCGAGGAAGCAAGTGTAATTGCTAATAATGTACCTACATACTTGATAGGCGTAATAGAATAGACGGTGATATCTACATCGGTGACTATCCTATTATAAATGTAGACGTTATTGCAAGCTCAAATTGTAAATACGTACGTACGTATATACATGTATGTATCTCGTTCGCTTTCTTCTTTAGACAACAAGTTACGCGCGGAAAAGTAAGTAACGATATCAGTAAAAGTGTAACAGAATCGTTGAAAACATATGATCTTACCGGTTTTCTTTTCCCAAGGAGGATCGACTGTCGAAGAGTTGTTCCCTCTTTTTTTGCTTGTGTATACACCAGAAAAGGTTGCGTGGTTTCGATGAAATTTTCAAAATACGCATATCGCGAGTGACCGAGAACAAAAATTCGTGTTCGATTCACCACGCGTTACAAAATTTTCTTATTTTTAATGCGACTGGAGTAAAGCGAGTATGCTGTAAAACAGGAGCTGCGAAAGACCAAAATCAAGTGAAATATATAAATGTTCATGGACGGTCCGAACGCCTTGGCGTCCGATATCGAACTAAGTTGCCTACTACACCCTTCTACACATGCTCGGGAGCTGACGTTATCACGGGGGAGGTCTGTCCCGGGGAGCAAGACGAGCAGCCAGCATGCAACCCCTCGCCATGCTCAGTAACATTTTTGCTTCGTCAACGATCGTTTCCCTGTGATTTTCGCATCTCCGTTATTACCATTAACATTGGAATTGTTGTTGTTGTTGTTCTTGTTGCAGCCATACCATTGAAAATATCACTTCCTGTTTATTCCTTCGCGTTCCCCGTAGGGAATTGGAGCATATCGCACAATATAAATGACAGAAAACGAAGTGACAATTTGGAAATCCGGTCGATACGATGACGTTCGTCGTTCACTGTCGCGCCAATAAGAGTGTGTGTGTGTGTGTGTGTGTGTGTGTGTGTGTGTGTGTGTGTGGAATACAATAAACAGCAACGATCTCAAACAGAAAAACCAATAAATGCTGGTGTATAGTTATTCAACTTATCTACGGTATTGCCATTTCTTTTCTACGTATTCACGGAATGATACACTTATATAATTTATGGAAAAACATACCTTATGCGTAATAAAAAATTTTCGGAGAGAGCTTGGGATATGTACGCGGTTGAATTCATTCATTAGTCGTAGGGTACATTGGAACGTAAGTT
>NW_015373899.1:0-291 GCF_001272555.1 Dufourea novaeangliae | reverse complement strand
CTTCGGCCATATGCGTGAGTGCTGCGACAAATCCTCAATCGTCAATATACGCGCGGGCTAGTACTCGTATCCCCCCCGGCTTGACCGGTCGGAGCGAGTGGTGGTTTCCACGTCGTAATCGAATCGCGATAAACGATCAGATTCTTGCATGGTCAACGTCTCTCTCCCGACACCGGAGATCACTCGAAATCCACGTATCGTGCCGACGGGTGAGCTCTTGGGTGTTTAAGTTTGACTGCGGCTTTATGCACGTCTCCACTCACGCATTTTCTCCGAACTTCGGCCATATGC
>NW_015373898.1:812906-955718 GCF_001272555.1 Dufourea novaeangliae | reverse complement strand
ACCGCAATTATGATATGAACATTTCTTAAAATGTGTTTTACTGGTCTGACGTTCCATGCTCTATGAATTCTGACAATATTCAATATAAAAATTGGAAAACGCAAAAAAGCTATGTATAACACATAAGAAAGACAATATGTACAAGAATGCACTACTGATAATAACAACAAGCCGACAAAACAAACGGTTAAACAAATTATCACTTTCTACTAACCTCTGTAGCTCTGCTAACCTTCTCGCGCTGAAGTCATTGACACATATTTTTCACACTATGTGGTAGGAATATATGTATATAAGTTATTGAGTTTTACTTCTGGCCACAAGATCGTGGTGACATAATTTCACACTGAATCGGTAAAGTCGGGTATTGACACTGAAATGGTACGGGGGCTTCTGACGCCCTCGAAGCATGGTACAGAAAATTACATTGCATGTTAGGTCTATTCTTATGCCTCGTCTGTGCTCTTATCTTAGACAGATGTGCTTGGAAGGGAATATCAGCGTAGAGAGGAGGGAGGTGTCTGATATTGACTTGAGTGAGGGTAGAGTCAGAAGCTGATGTAATATTACCAACCCGGAATGAATATGTTAGTTGTTGGAATATTTGAATTAATTATTGATACGGTATTGACAGAGGATTGAGAGTTTAAAGATTTAAGTGCATGATCTGGTGCATCGTTTAGGGAGTCTGAGCAATCCATGTCCATGTGCATGTTTGACGTATCTTTTCTAGTACGTTTCCTTGACGTAGAACGGCTTCTGGATGTCATAGTTGTGGAAGTCTGAGTTTTAATTTGAGTGACGGCCTCCTTAGGGAGAATCATTTTCAAAGTAAAAAAACCGTATAGTAATTAATAGATTACTAATTCACCAATTAATTGTAAACCAATAATAACACTAACAAGGGGATCTTACGGGTCGGCTAATCGCTTTTGAAATGACACTTTATACAAGTTGTGGTTGTTACAAAAACCCTTATTGGATTCCGTAGAATGGGTCCTTGTTATCGAGATATTTTGGTTTAAAGTTTTGTATGCATCTAGTCATTAATGTACGTAAAGCATGTCATAACGGAGCAATCGTGGGTGAGTCTGTAGAGTATCCAAATACGACGCTGTGGGTCCCGAATTCTTGAATTCGCATGTTGAGTGAAGAAAACTTTGTTTTCACTTTACAAAGATCTGTGCAGTGCAAATAATTTTGTTTTATCTTACATGTTAGCGTCAACGAGTTTTAAGTGGAGTCGAAGGCGGATGTCCTGTCGCACATTGATCGTTGGAGAATTTATGAACTAGGGTTTCTAGAATGCGTGTGGTCTTGGAAGAGGCTGCTTGAGACTAAACGTTGGCGTCGCATAGTGGCGTAAGACCATGCTAGGTCCTTCGGCTATCGACGACGTAGAGGGTTGTTACGAGTGAAGGTTAGAGATGGCAAGCAGCACGACGTTGCGTTGCCTTAAGAATAAGGACATTGTTCCTACAGGATCTGATTACGGAGTGGGGAAGGCAGCAGCGATGGTTTTTGGTATGTGGATTGTGATTGATCGCACCGCACTTACTCCAGAAATTCGAAAGAGCGCAGTTCTTTTAAAAATCAAACTCGGATTAATATTTCTAAGATACATTAATTTTTTTCACAAATATTATTTGCTAATAAATGTGTACAATGTTGTAGTCTTTTAATAAAAATTTTGATTTGGCGATCAAAATGTACGTCGCAGGGCTGCACCAACGGGGTACATTTGGGCGGTATTACTATAAGATTGTATATGTTGTTCTGTGAGTAAGTCCTTGAAACCACTTTTGTCTGGTTGTCAGTACGCATTGATTGATTGTGCGAGTAACATTAGAAGGTACCGGATCACAATCCATTTCAGCAATTCGAAACACTGTTTTTTAATGTTACTCGCACGGTGAATCAAAGCGTACTAACAACCAAAGACGAAAATCGTTTGAAGGACTTACTCACATAACAACACATGCAAGCTTGCTGTAATACCGCCCAAGTGTAACCCCGTTGGTGCAGCCCTGCGACGTATATTTTTATCGTCAAATCCAAATTTGTATTAAAAAAACTACAATATTGTACATATTTACCAGAAAATAATTTTTGTGAAAAATAATTAATGAAAGATAAAAAAAATTATTTGCACTGCAAAGACCTTTTTAAAGTGAAAAACTAGTTTTCTTCAACTCACAGCGAATTCGAACTCGGGACCCACAACGTCGTAAGGTTGGTTCACACTATACAGCACAGACCGTCGCGTAGCGTATCCGGCACGGACCGTTTCGGGCACGACTTTTCGCTTAGCAGTCTCTTCACAAAAAAATACCGAGGCGCTACGCATCCCGTGAAGTAGGTAAGCGCCTAGGTAAACTAAAATCTGTTCACACGGGCCATTCCACGCCCAATTTATCACTTTCTGGCAGTATGACTGTCGATTTTTATGAAACTGTAATATGTTGTAATTTGTGTTAAATAATGACGAGTTTATGTCACCATTTTACTGGCTTCAAAGTTATTAACATGTTATAACAAGTTGAAATTCGCAAAAAAGTGTGTTCTTAGTCAAACATGATTGTGTAAACAAATTCGTGAACAGAAACATTATGATTTAAATTCCACCTAATTTCACGTGGACTACATCATATTTCATTTTGAACAAAATTTTCTCAGGGTCATTTTTTTCGAAGTGTCGAAGTCATTGATGTTTTTTTAAATGGGATAGCATATTTTCATCATCATAGCAGTCAGTTCTTATTTCGGCAGTCACCTTTGACGGTGCTTCGCCTCATCTTTACACGCGACGGTGACCCAAGTGACAGCGGTCACTCAGCTGTTCATGATTCACCTACCATCCATCAGAATAACTCAAGCACAGCCCTCCACATCAACAACAAGCAAGAACGAATCATCTCGGGAAGCCAACACTGCCCTCGCTCAAACATGATCAGATCAAGTGTCATTTCGACAGAACAGATCACCACATACTAGAACAGTCCTACTTGCAATAGCTCAAGCAAGACTCATCACATCACTGACCACTCACGCAGTCAGACTACTCATAGACCCAGGATCAGAGCTCACATTCGTCTCCAATCACCTTGTCAATACTTGTGCATTTACTCGACAGCACTCATTAATAGCAATCATTGGAATAGGAGGATCACAGTCTACTCAAACAAGGGGTGTCACCACACTTTAGCTCAAATCAAATTCTTCGTCACAATACGCTATCATCAATGCTCACATTCTCAACAAATTGACGAATACATTGCCATCATTCACTGTGGGACACCAAGAATGGCCACATCTATCATCATTGCAACTGGCCGATCCTAATTTCCTCATTCCAAGGCCCATTGATATCATCATCGGGACAGATTCATATGCACAGATCATTAGACTAGATATGATAAAGCATGATAGCTCATCACCTATGGCTCAACTTACAATCTTTGGTTGGGTAGTTCTTGGTCCAATCATAGAAAATCACTCATCGTTGTACCACTCTTATCACACTACAATCGAATCAGCGCACCAAGAGCTACAAGATATACTCACCAAGTTCTGGGTTCAGGAAGAAATACATGCATCTACTGAGCCACAACTGACCCCAGAAGAGCAAGCATGCGAAGATCATTTTAAATCAACACATTCACGAAACGAATGTGGAAGATACATAGTAAGAATTCCACTCTAGTCTTCACTGACTATCTTAGAAGATTCGGAGCTCACAGTACGACGATGTCTACGACGACTCATGAAACGACTCAGTACTGACGACTCATACAGACTATTGTACAACTCACTCATGAAGGAGTATGAAGAAATGGGTCACATGAGACGTGTCCCATATATACAAGATCATCACACTTCCACAACTTGAGCTTGTCACTGACGATCGGTTGAACGAGATGACCTTGGCACATGATGCTTCAGCATCAGGAGGGTTGAGGGTCTCTGGAGACCGGTCACCGGTGCGAGCTCAAGCTCAATCTCCATACTACTTTCCTCATCATGGAGTACTCAGACAAGATCGAATCACTACAAAGTTAAGAGTCGTGTTCAACGGATCTAACCTAACAACATCAGGGATTTCGATCAACGACATCCAATACTTACGTGCGAAAAATCAACGAGACATCCTTGATGTATTGCTGTGGATTCGATAACACAAGTACATATTCACCACAGGCATCACAAAGATGTATCGTCAAATCAACGTGAATCGAGACGACTGGGATCTGCAAAGAATCATGTGGGTTGATGATCCGCTCAACGAGGTTCCATATCAATGACTACAGTGATGTATGGGACCCGTTTCTGGCAATTAGAACAGTACTACAATTAGTCAAAGATGAAGGTCATCACTTCCCACTCGCCATTGAACCGCTCACCAAGGGTAGATATGTCGATGACATTTTGGAAGATTCTGATCAGATCATCGAGCTCATCGACATATCAAGACAAGTAACACAGCTCTGCGTGGCGGGCGGGTTTCCATTAGCGAAATGGCACAGTAATAGCAAACAATTTATTCAAGGCATCGCTCAACAGTCTCCACTTACGGAGGCATTATTCGAAGATAACAGCACAAAACTCTTAGGCCTGTCATGGATACCTCATTCAGATACGTTCAAACTCGCTTATACGCCACCATACTCAAGTACCAAGTTCACAAAGAGAATCATCTTGTCAGAAACAGCACAGCTCTACGACCCACTCAGATTCTTGTCACCATTCATAGTGCGAGCAAAGGTATTGCTCCAACAACTCTGGCTGGAAAAACTCAAATGGGACGATCAAGTCTCAGCTCAAATCAATGCCAACTTTCCCATGTATCAGAATTTTCAATTCCACGCTGGATTCACACAGTAAAAAACTCACTGCTTCACGATGTTTCAAGCCGTAAATCTCATTGGTCGTCAGCATGAGCTGTACCAATGGATTTGTAACACCGTGGTCAATCTCAAGAAGAACGGCTCCGCTTGCCTGCTCTTTCTCGTAACTGGGACAAATTCGAGACAAATCATGTGGCTCTCTACGAACATCGTTCCGAAATCACCAAAAACTCATACTTTCAAGACGGCCTGCGAACGCAGGGTGAAGAGGCAGCATCGAGAGTCAAGTCATTTTCTGCGAGGCTCTCAAACGCGTCTCAAGTACCTCGTCCACACCATCGGAAACCGATAAACAACTAACGTCGCAGGTAAATTATCCTTTTGCGTTACCGCGGCTCAAGACCAAATGGGTTGCGTTTCACGACTTTTCCACGTCAATGGTGATGTCCAAGGTCTCCATCTCGATCGTAGAGAAGTTCCATTATCTGATGATGAGTGTGACTGATGAGGCATTACAATTCATCAACCAGTTTGCCGTTGCCAACGACAGTTTCGAACGCACGTGGAAGGTCATTACCGATCTTACGAAAACCAACGCATCGTTATTGACACTCAGCTCGACACGTTGTTTCCGTTGAAAAAACTGTCAACCGAATCCGCTAGCGAGCTGAAACAGCTATACGGTGTCGTGGAAGAGTGCCTTGGCGTGATTAAAGGTTTAGAGTGCCAGATTGAACATTGGGACCTGTTCATTATTCCGGTGAAGGGCAATAACTATTACCACCTCAGGTATCTGCGAAATTATAAGGTTCACAGAAATATTTGTTTAACCAAAATTGCACAGTATGAAGGAGCCATCCAATGGCGCTAATAGTTTTTTGTTGCAGCTGGAGGTACTTTGGATATTTCAAGGTTACCTGCATTTTTTCAAATGGATCGGAATATTTTTGTTTCCGAAGAATGATAGAGGAGCTTAAAACGAGTTCAACGACCTATTACATAAGATCATCTGTTGACTTGATCTGATGCAACACTGGATTCTTTTTGTGACTGCTTGTCTGATTAACGTACAAGTCTTATAACGTCAGAATTTATTGACGTACAGGCTGCAATAATTCGCTGTTGCATGTCTTGAGGTGTAATTGGTACTTCTTTGTACACTTTATCTTTCAATGTTACCCATAGAAAGAAATCTAGAGGTGTCAAGTCCGATGAACGAGCTGGCCACGATATTGGACTACCGCCTCCAATCCAACGATTTTGAAATTTTTCATCGAGTTCTCTTTGCGCAATCAATGATTAATGTGCTGGGCATCCATCATGTTGATACCACATGGTTTGTCGTGCAAATAAAGGCAATTCTTCTAGCAAAGGACCCTAGGTGTCCTTAATAAAATTAGCGTAGATGTCGCCATTCAAATTTTCCAAAAAAATCCTATATCAGTTTACGGAAACAAAAACATACCGATCCATTTGAAAAAATGGAGGTAACCTTGAAATATCCAAAGTACCCCTACCTGCAATAAAACTATTAGCGCCATCGCATGACTCTCTTCGTACTGTGCAATTCTGGTTAAACAAATATTTCTACGAACCTCACAGTTTTGAAGATATCTGAGGTGGTAATAGTTATTGCCCCACTCTGTATACTGGGTGACACGAAAACTTGACTCTGACCCGTTAAAGATGTGGGAGCTGCAACTTGGCGATGACCCGGCGCCTCCGAAGTTTTCTGTACTTGATGCGTTTCTTCGCCGTCAGATTCGCGCATTAGAACGTGTAGATGAATTGTCACTGTCGACCACAAAAAAATCGTTGATGAAATCTCGCGTCGCGAAAGTATATGCACATTAGACTGTTGTCTCGTTATTGTCATGCCACTGTGCAGTGCCTAGTCTTACATCGGTTCATGTCTGCAGTATCGCGCAAAATCGCCGGAACAGTGTAAAGAAATTATATTAAAACATTTCTTATGCTTTAACTGGTTGGGAAAACATTACCGCAAGACCTGTCCTTCCACGAAACGATGCACCACCTGACAGGCGCGCCACCATTCCTCGCTTCACCGCGCGTTTGACGCGTCGCCTCCACCTTCGCCAGAGCAGCAGTCATCGTTATCTGGACCTCGTTCACCAGCAGTGGTTCACCACGTCTCACCTTCCTCGGACTCGTTCCTCGAGCTAATTCGTTCCGACTTCGCGTGGAATGACTCTACAAAAACATTTATTTTAAGTAGTTACATATTTGTGGAGGTGCCGAACCAATTGATCTGGCAGAATACGCAAAGCTTGTTCCCCAGCACCATGTGTTTGTGTCTATTGTTTCCATTAAAAAAAATAAATAGTATTTCTTCAGTACAAAGAATGTACTAATAAGTATAAGACGAAATATGTTTCTACCCTACACGTTCCCTACTTACCGATACTACGCTACGACGAATGTCGCTGGTGGGCGGTGGAAGGAGGCCAGCTCAGTCGGCTGCCAGGGGTCGAGCCAATGAGCGTAGTCAGTTGTCTGGGTAAGAAGCTGGTTTATTGACCTCTACGGGGCTGTTCAATGGTAGGGTTCCTTATTATCTAAACTTACGGTTAGCCTTATACCTAGGTGTTGTACGTGGGTGTGCACTAGGCGGTACCGGTGTACGGCGGTGCGGCGGTGTGTGTGTTAGCACGGCTGGTCGGCTGTGTGTGAGTGTCATTACGATCGGTCGGCGGTGCGGCGGTATGTACTCGTCGGCACGCTGGTCGGTGGTACTGCGATTTGAGTACGATCGGTCGGCAGTGCGGCGGTGTGTCCACGTCAGTACGGTCGTTCCGTCTGGTCGACGGTGCAAGGAGTGGGGAGTAGCCGCGACCGAGAGCGGCCAGCGACCGCCCTGTATGTCGGATGGAGGACCCTGGGTGTCCCCGCCCCCTTAGGTGATTGCCTATGGGGGTGGAGGGGTCAGGATGGCCCGGTCAGTGGAGGTGACCCAACACTACCGAGGGGCCAGCGGTTAAAGGCTCCCTACGTGGGGCCGGGCAGCGCCCGACCCCACGAGTACCTTGGAGACGTGGAGGTGCAAAAAGGCAGAGAGCTCGATTTCGGTCGGTGTTTGCCGGTCCGTAGGGAGTCGAGATCTGCCTCGATTGTGTCTCGCGTCGCGATACTAATAGGCCGCGGCGGTAGTCGCCTAGGGTTACCTCGCTGAAGTCAGGCAGTAACGTCGTAACGACTTACTCGTTACAACGCAATAACAAAATATTTAGTTTTTCAGTGATAAACATCACTATTGAATAAATACATAATATAGAGTGTGTAAAGTAAGATATCAACCATTTCGCGGATATATTAAACACTTAATTTTGAATGACGAGTCTGACCGGTTCTTTTGGGAGCCAGAAAGGATTTACTTTTTTCAGTATGTCTAGGTAATTTCACTATAGTGGTAGGTTTTTATTAATTGTAATTGTTTTCGCTTATAGGATTCGGGTGCTGGTGCGCCAGCAGATGATGACGAAGCGGCGAGGAGTTGCAAAAGGTAAGTGTGTTTAAAGGTGTTTTTTTAACAGAGTTTTTAACCTTAGTAACGCGTTCTACACAAGGAAGATACTATTTTAAGACAATTATATAGCTTACAATTCGCTCTACTCATGCTGCACAGTGGTACGCTTTGAAGAATTCAGTGACATTTTGGTATAAGTTTTGAACCATAAAGGATATCGGAATGCAATTTGCACTGGAACATATTTAAAAATGAGATGATATACTTACGTGGAAAATAAATGTTCAACATTTTGTAACTAAAATAAAAGTTTATTTACACTTATGCACTGACTATTTACAGTATCTATTCTAAATGAATAAACAAAAAAATAAATGCAGCCAAAATTAAACCAAAACACAAAAACGAACGTTTGCTATATATTTGCAAAACAACGTATATATTGGAAGAATACTTAGAGGAAAGTAGGCTTTACGAATAAAAAAAAGTTTAGTCTTGATAGTCCACTGCTTCGGTCTTTCGTTCCAATGGACGTATACGTCCTTTCTCGACTACATGCCCTAAAAATTCTATCCTAGTTTGTAAAAAGCTACACTTCTACCAATTAATGTTTAAACCAAACTGTTCCGTAACGTCCAACATCCTTTTAAGATATTGCAAGCCAATTTCGCGATTCACGGAGGGTGTCACTAAATCATCCATGTAAGTTAAAACAATTTGCCCATTAATTAAGTCCCTAAATATGGCATTTATAAATTTTTGAAAAAGTGCTAGTGAATTGCATAATCCAAATGGCGTATATGAATGCTGTATATTTCCTGCTCTCCGGTTCTACAGGCTCATGAAAGAATTCATTTTTCAAATCTAATGTGCTAAAAATACTAGCACCTTGCAATGCGTCTATTTGATCGTCGATCAATGGGAGAGGATATTGATCCTCGACAACCTTCTGATTCAATTTTCTATAATCCACGCAAAGTTTTGTACTACCATTTTTCTTTTTAATTAGTTCAGAGATAGATTTTAAAACCAGGTGGTGCTCGTTGACCTCACATACACACTCACACATTCCGGTCTTCGCCGGCTGTCGTGTGATGACAGTGTTTACTTCTTTTGTTTCTACTCGGCATCGCGCGATTTCAAATTAACTGCTCCACGAGCACACGCACGCACACGCACACTCATACTCACACCCGTCGCAACTCACACTACACTCGGCCATCCTGATAAATAACATCTGTCCTCAGATGTTCCGGCTGTCTTCACCGTCGTCGGTGGAGTCATCGTCGTCGTCGTTACTCCACGGTTTCATGGAGTTCTGCGGCCGTAGAAGTTATGTAGCGATCGTTTCTTAAGGCCCTTACCACTTCATAAGGTCCTAAGTATTTAGGATATAATTTTAATCCCGGGCCAAATTGTGTCCTACGGATCGCGACCAGCTCTCCCGCCTCGTATCGTTTAGCTTTGGTTTTCTTCTTGTTGAAACTCTTTCGGTTCTCCATTTGGAGCTTGAGAATAGCCTCCTTCGCGCGCCTCCTCAATTCTTTCCGGTCTTCCTGGAACATGCTCTTCCACTCTTCTTCAATAATCGCCCTTATTGACTGATCTTCTTTTATTCTCATCGACACACCGAATAAGAGAGTAAAGGGCGTTGTGCCGATGCTCCTACTTGGCGCGGCGTTCAAGTATTTCTGAACTAACTCTAAATAGCGGTGCCATTCTTCGGGCTTAGGGGCACTCATCTTAGATAATAATGGTATTAGAGTACGATTTACTCTCTCTACTTGTTCGTTTCTCCTCGGTATCCCTGTGGTGATTTTAATGTGTTTTATGTTTTCCTCGCGAAAATACTCCTCGAATGTGTGTGACGTAAAGGCTGTTCCCCTATCCGATATTATTTTACACGGGTTTCCGAATATCAATGCCTGTTTACGTAAATGACCTGAAATTTCGGCGGTATCTGTCGATCTAGTTGCATAAAGCCAAACGAATTTCGAAAAACCGTCTACAACTACGAAAATAAATTTGTATTTTTTCTTTGTCGAGGGCAAAGGGCCAAGATGATCCACGTGATACATGTGTCAGGAAACCTCACCCTTGTCTATGGAATATAACCACCCTTCCTGCTTTCTCCATTTTCTATCCGCGAGAATGCAATCGATGCAGTTACGAATTACTTTCTCGACAGTATTCCTCATTCCCTCGAACCAATAATCTCTTTTCACTAATTTTTCTGTCTTATTTACCGCGAAGTGGCCCTGTTCGTGCGCCTTTCTCACTATTTTTTTCTGCAACGCTCTAGGCACTACCACTAACACGCCACCTCTTTATACAACAAATCATTTCTTATTTCAAACCGAGACGCCTCGTCTTTTCGAACTCTCCCGATAATCGCTCGCACGCTATTGTCCGCGCATTGTGTTTTCTTTAACTTAAATACAATTCCTTCTTCGCCTTCGTTTACAATTAACACTGCAGGTAAAGGGTTACGACTCAAGGCATCCACGTGAGTCATATTCTTACATGAACGATACTCGATTTCATATTGGAATTCTTCGAGAAGCGCCCATCTAGCCACTCTTACACATAAATTCGATTTGTTCATAGTCATTGTGAGTGCGCGACAGTCCGTAACAATTTTAAACCGTATTCCAAGTATACCCGAAATTTACGCAAAGATTTTATAACCGCTAATACCATTGGTCGACCATTCGTGAAGGAATTATCCCGTTTTAATTCTTGAACTAACATAGCAACGCTACTAATAATTTGAGTGTTTGTAATTGGGTAACCAGCTTTATGCATATAAAGTACCCACTGAACTAATTGATTTTCTTCGTCATTTGTTAAAATTGAGGGCGGTCCACTTCGTTTTATCGATGGTATCGGCTCCCTTTTCTCATATAACAATGTGGTTTTAGGAATACCGAATTCACGGCTGACCTTACGTATGGGTACTCCAGATTTTATTTTACATATTGCTTTTCTTAACTCGGTTTCCGTGTATTTCACACGCCTCTGTTCTTTTTTCTTTGCTTTCACCATTGTTATTTTCTAAGGAAAATATATTTACGTTAGTACTTTTTATACTCAGTTGTGAATTCAAATCAAATGTACTCAAAATTCAATAATTAAAAAATTACTTGAGTTCTTTAATCAGGTCTAACAACACCACTTGTAAAATGTTTGAAAATTGGTACAGACCGGTCTTTGACGTAACCTATTTCCGACCAAAATTTTCTGCTACAATAATGAATGAAAATAAATATTTTCTGCTTATTTTGTAATTCTGTATATGAGCCGCTCAGTGCACACATCGATTAACTCCATAAAACGAAAAGTTGAGAAACGCGATGATGTAATGTATATTGTTTTTCAAAATTCCTCTGATAATATGAATTCAAATATATAATGTAGAATGCATAATTGCAGATATAGCTTTCATCTAACGGTATATAAAATTAATAAGAAAGAATAGCCAACAAACAATCGTCAGTAATGTTACAGTTTTTATGTGACTGGTGGAGTTAATCGATTTGGCAACTGAAAAAAGTAATAAAGTTAAATTTAGTCTTTACATTTTTAAGTTTTTTATTACAGAAAAAGTTAGTTATTATACATTTTTATCACAGCTTTTCCATAAAAATGAATGTTGGCAGTTCGGTTATAATATAATTTTTGTAATTAATTCATAGCAGCTTTATGTTAGCGGCATTATTCTTTGGGATGATTCAGCAATATTATAAATAATGTCTTCTTCATCAGCTGTATGCGAGGATTCGTCATTTCGATTTGTTGACAAGTTCTTATAGTAATCGTGTTTAACAGGAGGAATGAATTTTAGCAGGTCCATCATGTCTCTCCATTTTTCCTTTGTCACAGTTCTACCTTTAGGATATAATAAAGGCTGATCTATATTTTTCAAACTTTGCGGTCTACCCACTAAAGATTTTCTTATATTAATGGCTTGAAATTCTGTATCTTCATTATAGTCACATTTGAATTGTATGAGATAGGGTTTGGACCTTTCTAACTTTATCCAGCGTATTTTAAGCCAATTTACTGGAAGCCCTGTGACGGTTACTTTTCTGTTAATGATAGACTGTTCTAAAGGTTTTGTTGACAAAAAATCTTGGTGAGTCATTTGGATTAGATGAAATGGCGCTTTCTTTTTACATGTTTTGATTATATGGTACCAATCATCTGGTGAAAAAATGTTTTGATTTTTTTTCGCACATGACTCAATAATGGCAAAATCTGAGTCATTGGGCAAATAGCTGTGTCCACTTACCAAAAATTTCATGTCAATTGATTCAGCTTTGATTTCCGTGCTTTGAACAAGTTTCAATAAACTTAAGACGGTTTTAATATTTCTGTTTTGCCCGGTACACGAATCCGAATATGTTATTATTTTTTCGAAGTTTGCAGCGTAAGTCTTTATGTACTTTATTAGACAAGATGAAATTTCTTGAGACCCACGAGATCCTTCAGTTTCTGGCCAAACAAACATGTGGCTTATATTTTTATTGAATTCATGACATCCAAAATTATAAACATATAAATTTCGCTTATAATAAGCTACGGATGTGGTCAACTTGGGAAAGGCTAAAGCTTTTTCCAAGTCAAAAGAAAATACGAACAATTTTTCCGATGTTGCCATTCGATCGGCAGCCATTTGACTGCGAGCCCGTTCAGCCTCTTCTAAGTGAGTTTCCTTTTCAATTTTTGCCATCTTAATTCCCTCATCGTCTGAAGATTGAATTTTTATTTGAAAAGCATCACAAGTTTGACACGTATCCTTTGATGGTTGTTTAAAATGTAAATTAAATTTTGTAGAGAACACATTATAGTAATATTTTTCTTTCACTGGTGCTACGTTTTCCTTTTCACATTCTGTGACGTATAGTTCATACATCTTCTTAATATTTAAGTCAGGATTTAAATATTGTCGTCTTGGATTATGAGCTCTGGTGTAGTGACTACTGTAGGCTGGAAATGACTTTATATGCTTTATAACATTTGTATCATCTATTTTATTGCTTGCAACGCGGCCTTTGCGCTTATCAACCAAAGATGTAACTTGTTCTTTAGAACAACAATCGTATATCCGCCCGTCACTCACCTGATAAGTGTCTCTAAAATATTTTTTACAAACGGGAATATCAAGTCTCTCTTTTCGAAAGTAATATGTAAACGAATGTGATCTTCGTTCTTTAGTTTCATTCGTAGGGCGCCTTCTTTTTATTTCGTTAACTTTGATACAACCTCTTAAGAAAATATTTTGGTCAAGTTGACTATGTAAACTATAAAATTCTTTCATGGCAGCCTCTCTCTCATCCGAAATAATTTTTTGATTGCAATTTTGACGGCATCTGCATTGTATATCGACAAATGTTTTTGCAGGTATTAATTTTCCTCCCCTATTCCTGTATGCCAAACCTTTTATCCTGTTATGCTTTTGTAAATTTCGTATCCATTTAACAGGATTACGACTTCTTTTCCTCCCAATCAATGTGTTTGTTGGGTTTGTACTGTTGCAATCCGATGAATCCGAGGAAAACGATAAACGTCTTCTTGGACCAGACTTTCTGTTGATAAATCGTATTGAAGAATCATCACTGCTTTCCTCACTCACATTATTAGTCTCACTCATCTTGATTATAACGGTATAATATTTATTTCTTTAAAAACAATCTGGGAGTAATGTTGAAAAGACTAAGAAGTACACAGTAACATTCAGCGTGCGAGATCACTGCTATACTAACTACCGTTTGCATTGTGCTTCTTTTTATCTGTTTACCGATGCGATTTTGTTACGAATATTATTGAGAGGGAGAGAGCATCTTCGGCTGTTTAAAAACAAATAAGCGTCGATGCACGGCCAGAACAGATACAGCGTTACTGAAACGATTTACATTAGAGTATGGAGTTAATCGAAATGGCTTCTGAAATAAATTACTTATTATTCAATGGCCAAAAAAATTTGCCATTTAACGGTGCTAATCTTTATTATTCAGGAAAGTTATTATAAATATAAAAAGTTATGACTATACCAAGGGCTTTGACACTTAAATTTAAGATTTTTCAAAAAGTGGAGTTAATCGATGTGTGCATTGAGCGGCTCATATATTTCTAGTTAATTTGAGTAAGTTACTGCACGCATTCGTGTATTCTTTTATTATAAGATTTATGAGTTTAATGATATCTGTAGTACAACCTCACCTTATTAGTATCTGTCAACTTTCAGATTAATGACAAAGTCCTAATTTATATGTCAATTTACTTAAAGATGAATGCACGGCTAAAGAATTAACGTATAGAACAATACATGAAATATCTCTAATTATAATTTCCGAACCTTCTGGTTGATATTTTGCTTTCTGTGTTGCAATAAACAATAAGAAATGAATATCAGGTCCCTAATGGGGACATTTATCTTATATTTGGCTTTTTAATGTGTTGTCTTATAATATAGTCAATTTTTTCACTAGTTACCAACTGTGGAAAATGTAAGCTGCTGAGAGCCAACACCGGTCTTTTATCCTTCCACCCACAAAATGCCATAAATTTATTATACCGTACTATCACCTTACCTTTGTGCAAACTTTTTTTTTTTTACCTTTTTGTCGCACGGCATGCCTTTTCTATTAATTCGAACGGTGCCACAAGCATGTGTCTTGTATCTATATAATTCCTTATATACAGTAGGAGAGATGTACCAATTTTCGAGATAAATAATTCGTCCTTCATTTAATAAATTTGTTGATAATACATTACGATAGAACCCGATTTTCCTAGTAATGTCGACTTTTTTCGATCTAATGTGCGCCCACTGTATAATTTCAAATTATACACATATCCAGTCTCTGATTCGTCTAACATAAATGATTTTATACCAAATCTTGTTCGTTTGCTACTAGTATGTCGTTTGAATGAAAGTTTGCCTTTCCACAATAATAAAGTTTCATCAACAACTACATGTTGTCTTGGTTGCTATGCCTTTTGGAAACGGTGTATTATGTTCTCTCATTTGCAGTATCTTTCTGATCTGCACTATCAAAATGCAGGAATCGCAAGATATTGAAAAACTTTTTTTTGACATAATTCGTCTTACAAATACAAAATTATACATTGAATTTGTATTCCAATACATAGATAGTTTTGGTAAGCGAACTATACTCATATATACAATAATGGCAAAAAAAACAATACACATCTTCACTAGAAATATTAAAATACAATCTCGATAAACCTTGTTTGCGGATAAATTTGTTACTTTCCTTTACAATTAATTATTAGAACTAATTAGTTCTATAAGTTCTTCACGAAAGAAAAATGTAAAAATGGAAAGAGAGGAACTATTTTCTGACATACCCGATTCGTATAGTACACCGCTATGTGTATCGGTATAACTAAACACTTGTGGTTCACAATTCACAGTTGTAGTGAGAATATTTCACTTTCTTCGATTTATTAAATTCTTCCACTGTTGCGAGGTGTTCACGAAGATGGTTAAATTAGAATATTTCACGAACGTCGCTTCGCGAAGAATAAATTAATATTATCAGGATATTTGTAATGAATGAATGACACTGGTGTGTCGTGTATAAACTGTATTTAATGAGATCGCACTAGACTGGTGAAGTAGACTCTATTGATGTTGGATGCAGAATGACAAGTTGTCGTAGTACGGAAAATGTCTACAGTTTTATGTTGCTTGAATGGAGTGTTGGATGTATTTGTACATGATCGGTGTTCTGAGTTGGTGTGGGTGTGGCAAAATTTGTCTGTAATTGTGGAAGGGAAAACGATGCGTCTAAACTCCCCTTCTCGAAATAGACCTGGAATTCTTGGAATCGATGGCCAGGAAAAATTGTATAAAAATGCGCGAGGGTCCCGCACGTGTTTTTCAGCTGTCTAAGAACCTCAGGTTATGGTCATCGTCGAAGCCTAACGGCAATTCATAAACAAAAGGTCGCGGGTCGGTCCTTGTTTGGGTGCGCTGATGAAATTTCCTGCCATAAACGCTTCGATGACTATAGACCTCGACAATGGAACGTCATCGTCACTTAAATTATTTCAGTTACTATCCGTATCACTATCGCTATCACTTATAATACGATTTCTTATTCGTCGCATCGTGACCTGCTCTCATGAACAGCTAAATAGGAACTAATTCTCACAACATAGAAGCAAGGTAAGTGACCGCGGAGCAAAAACAGAAGACGGAGATATGTCGTTTGTTACATCGCACGAACGGTATCGCGTCGCGGGATAACACGTCCGTAGCATCGCACAAGGAGCATTACGTCGCGTGATAACTCGTCTGTGACCTTATACCAATAGTATCGGCGTCGCGACGTAATACGTCAGAGGGAACGAAGCGGTTAAGATTCTATATCCAACATCTGTGTATCCTAGTAAAATTCCTAATTCAGCTTTCTTGTCCCACTTAGATTTTCTTTTCTCTTCTGGTACTCGTATAAATACTCTGTTTCCATATAAGCATAAATTTTTGACACACGGCTTTTCTCTATAGAATATTTCATATGGTGCCTTTCTTTCTATTATGTTGGATAGTATTGTTTTTGAGGTATACAGCAGCTTTTACAATTTCTGGTCAACATCTTCTATCTACTTTTGCTTCTGCCAGGGGACATCTTGCCATATCAATTATTGTCCTATTATATGTTTTTGCTGTACCATTTAACTCATGTACATATGGAGGACAAGCACTTATGCAAATTCCCTTTTCTCTTGTAAAGTGATAAATATTTGCATTTAAATATTCTTCACCATTATCACATCTCTGTTTCTTAATCAATTTTCCAGTTAAGTTTTGCACTTCGTTTACATATTCCATAAAACAATTATAGACTTGATCCTTAGATTTTATACAGTACACTTTTGTTAACTTACTGTAATCATCAATAAATGAAAGAAAGTATCTTTCAGCACAGTTACCTATAGTTGTATGTGGTCCATTTATACCAGTATGTACAATGTCAAGTATTTCTTGTGCTTTCCTTCTGTTGTTTTCAAATGGTAAATGTTGCATTTTGTTTTCGATACAAATTGAACAATTTAAATATTCAGTTTCTAATTCCTTGGGTGTTCCATCTAGTAATTCATTTTTACATAAGATATTTAAATGATTAAAATTCACATGTCTAATTGTACAATGTCATTTTTCTTTCAATGTTAGCCCCCTTTTCTTTGTTGAACTTGTTGCATTTGAACATATGCCATTTTTTTTAGCAATAAAACATATAACCCTAATCAGTCTATTTTCCTTATTTGCTACAGCAATCAATTTATTATTTTTATCGTAGATTTTAGTAGTATATCCTTTTAAGACAATTTTATTATCATCAGTCACCATTACATAGCTGATTAAGTTTGCTTCCATTTCTTTTACATAAAGTATATTCTTTATAGTCACCTTTGAACTATTTTTGTACACTGAAAAGAAGGTAGTTATATGTCTAACTTTTGATGCTTGAGGTATACGACCACCTCTTACTTTTACATTGACAGGTGGATTTAGGACGATGAACATGAAAATGTTTATAATATGTTATATGCATCCACTATCAAGTAACTGTTTTATTTGATGATCATCACACATGTTTTCTTCTTTTGTTTCTGTCATATTTACTTCAGTGTTGAAGCAGTTTCCATGGGAAATCTTTTCTCTTCCTTCGTGCCAATTTTGATAATCTCCTTGATAATTTCCAAGTTTTCCTTGATATTTTCCTTGGTTGCCTCTATTTTTGTCACACCTTTGATAGCCTTGATAACTATTTGAATTTATTAGACGACAGTCTTTTCAAATGTGCCTTGGTTTTTCACAGTTAAAACAAGTTTGTCTTCTACTGACTGATGATGATTCAGCTGCAAACACATTTGATTTGGTAATTGTTCCTTTTTTATTGTCAGTTCTATTTTTTTCTTCTATAATTTTAATTTTATTTTATTCATTAAATATTCCACAGTTTTGTCCTGCTCAATTTTTCTTGTTTTGAAACTCTTACATCAGCACTTTTGAGTTCATTAATGGCCTTTTCGAACTAGTCAAAAAAGGTTATTGCTTCACTATAGTTTTTCAATTTTATATTCTCTAAATTGTTTCTGCATACAATTTGTAACGTAGTGGTTTCATTCAAATACATTTCATCAAATTTATTTATAATATCATGTGTTGTTTCTAAGTCACTTATATATTCTAATTGTTTATTAGTAATTGCACTATTGTTGCTTTTATGTCTCTTCCCACACATCTTCTTTATCTGGTGCTAACTTTAATCTTTCAACTACGGTAACACATTCTTTATATTGTAAGAACTTTAGAATCCGTTTTTTCCAGTTGTTATAACCAGATCCGTCGAATATTGAAACCGCTATATTGTCACATTTCATATGTGCCATCTTCAGAATTTTGCGCAGCAATTTTCAAACTTTTCTAATGCAATTATTTTTACTATTCCAGCTTACGGTAAAAACCACGCTCTGCTACCATGTTAAATGAATTACGCATTCACTTTTATGATATACTATATTTATTTATATGTAAATATATGAAAAGTAGATTGAACAGAAATATACCACGTGCACTACATGTCGGAACTTGGAAGTGAACAGAAGTGAACGAAGTGCACAACTGTGAACTGAACAACTCTATCGCAATGAACTTAGCCACACTACACCTGATATAATAACTTTATGTTCCGCTAGGTGTCAGTGATGGAATATGAATATGTGGGGACTTGTTTGTAGTTTTGCGCGCCAATTTTGAAGGTTGAAGTTCGTTACTAGTTTATTGATTATTTTTAGATGTTCAGTTTTTATGTTTAATTTATCGTTGCTAAGTTTTGTAAATAATATTATTAATAAATTGATTATCATTGAATATAGACGTGTCTACCTTATTTTATAAACTGTTAATACTCTACATAAAATGGTGACCCCGACGTGATTGAAACGTTATTAAATACATTTGAAGTTTAATAAGTAAAATATTTTATTTTGGAATTAAATTATAAATTTTATTATGCCTCTATCACGTACACCGGAAAATATAAGATCTGCAGTCAGACATCTTCTAAATTCTATGGATTCTCCAATTGATAATTCAAACACAGTTGAGGATTCTGGTGAAAGAGAAGAAGCAACAGCTCAAGTTCCTTCTCAAGAAGTTGTTCAAGGAAATGGTTATCCAGAAGTCTTGGTAGCAGAATTTCATAAGGTTCGTCTTCCAATATTTTGGAGGAATAAGCTATCACTATGGTTTATTCAGTTGGAAACTGAATATGTAACATTCCGCATTCGGTCTGATGAGACGAAGTATAGAGCTGTTATTCGTCATCTTGATGAACAATCTCTGGCTACAGTTGCAGACATTCTGGAATCTCCTCCCAATAGAGATAAGTATTTAATACTTAAAAATGCACTTATTCAAAGATTAACTGATTCACAAGAGCGTCAGCTTCAAAAATTACTTGGTGGCGTTGAGTTAGGAGTCAGAAAGCCTTCAGTTTTATTACGTGAAATGAAAATTCTGGCCGGAACTAATGCAACAGAACGGCTTCTGAAAACACTTTGGTTGTAACGTTTACCTGCTAGAATTTGTGAATTATTGGTCATTTTGGGAGATGCAAGTCTAGATAAATTAGCTGAGGCTGCTGATAAGGCTTGGGAATTATCTGTACAACCAGAAATTTCTGAAGTTAATATTAACGACAAACAAAATAAATTGTTTGAAAAATTGATATCTCAAGTTGAAGAATTATCTAGACGAGTTGATCGTTTGGATTTTAGAAGTAGATCTCGGGATAAGGATATACATAGCTCAAGAAAATTTAATCATTCGCGTTCTAAGAGTCGTAATGGACATAACTTATGTTATTATCATCGTAAATATGATCAAAAAGCTCATAAATGTATTCCTCCATGCTCAAAAAATGAAACTTTTGTAGCGTCTGTTTGTTCGGAAAACTTCAACAGCTGTCACATATCGGAGTCAAATGTGATGGAAAATTAATTTCTAAGAGACTCCACGTTTGTGATAAGATATCTGGAATTCAATTTCTGATTGATACCGGATCTGATATTTCCTTATTACCTAAAAGATTTAGTCAGAAGAGTGTATCAACCTCATTTCAATTGTATGCTGCGAATGGATCTCCGATTCAGACGTATGGTCTGCGATTTATAGAATTAAATTTTGGATTGAGAAGAGTTTTACGGTGGTACTTTGTTGTTGCGGATGTTATAAGACCAATTCTTCGGGCAGATATTCTGGAACACGATGGAATTTTAGTGGATATTCAAGGGAAACGTCTGCTGGATAAGCAAACGGGACTTTATACTTGTGGTTTCTTACGAAATGTTTCTCATTCAACAGTTTCCACTATAGATCCAGTATCGCCGTATCAACAAGTTTTGGCTGATTTTCCTGATTTAACAAAACCGATCTGTTTTTCGCAATCTCGTGATCATGGAATTGAACATTACATCTTGACTGAAAGACCGCCTGTGGTTAATAAACCAAGACGTCTTACTCCTGAGAAATTGAAAGTTGCTAAAGCAGAATTTCAACACATGTTGGAGCTTGGAATTTGTCGTCCGTCCAGTAGTTCTTGGACATCACCTTTGCATATGGTTCCCAAGAAAGAACCAGGTGTTTGGAGGCCTTGTGGAGATTATAGAGGTCTCAATGCTGTAACAATACCAGACAAATATCCTTTACCGCATATTCTTGATTTTGCGATTGGACTTCATAATAGGAAGATATTTTCGAAGATTGATTTAATGAAGGCATATTATCAAATTCCGGTCAACAAGAATGATATAGCAAAAACGGCAGTTACAACACCTTTTGGACTTTTCGAATTTGTAATTATGCCTTTTGGTTTAAGGAATGCTGCTCGGACATTTCAAAGGATGATTAATCAATTAATACAAAACTTGGAATTCTGTTTCGTTTATTTAGATCACTTCAACCTTCAAAATTGGCGCGCAAAACTACAAACAAGTCCCCACAAATGTACAATGGGCTGGGGGTCACTCGACCCCAGGGCAGTCCTACTTCTGCCGTGTTCTCAATTGGAAGCTTTTCTTTCATGGCTGAGATGGAGGTGGCGAAAGAACGAGCTCAACCATCAGAGCGTAGTGTAAACAAAACAATACTTTATTTTATGATTGCACACACGTGCATTTCACAGCAGTTCTCGTAGCACATGTTACCAGAAAGGAAATGAGAGTGTTAACGCCCGGGGTTTCGGTGTTCCCGGGCAAGTGCTGCTCCTCTGGTCCAAATTAGCATGGACAAGAACCCCTGGTCCACATTAGCATATATCAGAACCACAGACTTTCGCGTCAGCAGAGCCCTCTACTATTCCGTGTCACAATCTATTGTATCAATTGAAATGGTTTTACCATCGACTAGGTATAGGATAGACCTATCATCTTATGGGACTTCGTGTCTCATGTTCTGAAATACCAATAGTGTAAAGAGTCAGGGATTTTCTGTTGCCCTCTACGTTATGAGAATGATGAATTTGGGAACTACGTTAAATCCATTCGAGCTCAACTAGTCTTTCTACAGTGCTGTCGAGTCTAAAGTACGTAATGTTGTTAGATCATGAGTGTTCGGTACGTCGGAAACTCATCGAAGGGACCATGGTCGTGAACGGATTCTCTTCCGCCCGTTCGCTGTAAAGTAGACGTATTAGAAAGGAGTCTTGGGTTCTAGTCCCGACGGACCTATTAGTTTTTCTTCGCGTATGAAAAAGTTATTGCGTTTAATATTGTTTTTATGAATATGTATATGTATTATTATGTACATTTGAATAAATTATTTTATTATTCCATTGTCATGACAACAGTTTAACAGTGACAACGAACGCGTGTATATTTTCAAATACGGGACAAGTAGTATATTTTTATTCTATACTATTACATATAAGTCAGTAATATGTACTAAAAACCTAATCGGAACACAGATTTTTATTACACCACAAACATTGCATAAAAGATATTTCGTTATATTGACATTTGTAATAATTATGGATATAAGAAAAAATCACTGTAACGCTTAAAAAAGTTTTAAAGTTCCATTTATATCATTGTCTTGTGAAAATGTTCATACTTCCAGCAGCATTCATATTCCAATCAAAGAATGTACAGAATGAGGAAAAGGAATCTAAAGTAATTTTCAGTAATTCCATACATCTTTATCTCGAATAATTTTCTAAAACATTCAAAGTACTAGACATTTTTACACTTTGAATCTCATATTGATTTCTAAAACAATCTTCGTTCGATGTAATATAGGACGTGGTTTTATGAGATAGATTCGAAGTTCGCAGCCATTAGCTCGATATTGTCTTCAGTTTACAGAACTTTACCGATGACAATACCGATTGCCCAGGTCTCACCACGAGGAGGTTGCTGCGAGTGGAGGCCCAAGGCAGATAGATGGAATCACAAGTTCTACATCTACCCACCTTTCGCAATAAACCTTGTAAATAACTTAAATCTTAACTACGTAATACTATCGGTACTAAAATCCCTCGGCGGATGACTTCTTTCTTGAGCCTAAACCTATAAAAAACTAAATTCCCTCGTCGGTTGTCTTCGTTCTTCAGCTTAGAACTAATATTATCTTAATATTCTAATTAATACGAATTAATGCTCTTAATACAAAATAACTTAAACTAAACGCAACGTAGTCGCTAATACTCAAACGAAAGAGATAGACGGAATGGAAAAAGTTCCATCGATCATTTCGTTTACGCACCTAATATTCTATATACCAAGCAGTTATTAAGTCTACGATGAACTACGCGTTAAACTACAGTATGAACAAGTATCGCGATGAAAGTGTTGTCGCCAGAACCTGGTTTAAGAAAATAGGAAAGACGGGCGACACCTCGCTAACCCGGATCCATCTTTTACTGTCATGGAGCTTTGGGCTGGTCACCTGCGTACCAGACCCGAACCAAAAGAGTACACAAGCATGGTAGTGCAAGCGAGATTCTCTGTTAAACAGAGTCCGTTTACGGAGCAGCCTCCCGACTACTCCGTACCCTGGCACGCACGAGCCTTTCTCCAAATCCTACTTACCAGGCAAAGACTAAACACGTCCGATATCTGGCTTCTCAATAGAAACCAGAGGGATCGGCAAACAGTCTTAGTGTACAGACCCACTGCCCGTACCCCAAGTCTGTGTAGAGAATCAACGAGCAAAATGAATTAATAATAACTTGGTATGCACAATGGATGGTCACAATTTAAGTCTATTAATAGATAGACTAAAATTAATAATAAACGATGTGATGATGAATATGAATATAACAATGAATATCGAATTATGATTTAAGTTTAACTTACAGTAACTTAACGCAGTGGTAGACGCACGCTTTGAAGATGTAGACGTTGATCGATGTCTTCTTTCGATGGAATAACTGTTTGGAAAAATATTTTTCATTATACAATACACATAGAATACATAATATGCACAGTAAATAAATCACAGTACATAAGAAAATAAATATCGAAGCCAATCGTTCTCGAACATCTGTAACATACAAGGGATTAGTAACAAGCGAGGGGACACAACGATATGCACAATAAATAGATTAATAATATGCACAGTAAATAAATCACAGTATAGAAATCACAGTGAATAAATCACAATAAATGAATCACAGTACATAAGAAGATAAATATCGAAGCCAATGGTTCTCGAACATCTGTAACATACAAGGGATTAGTAACAAGAGAGGGGACACAACAATATGCACAGTAAATAGAGTAATAATATGCACAGTAAATAAATTAACAATATGCACAGTAAATAACAGGTTCCTTTATACGGTGGTTGTCGAATGCCTGCAACACACAATGGGTTAGTAACAAGAGAAAGGACGAGTATGAGACGCGCGCCCACCCTCCGCGACGGCTCACGAGAAAGTGAGGAAGCTAACGCCGTTATGTATTGGGCGTACGTAGGTTATTACGCAACAGCTAGTTTCTTTGTTACGTTTGTTCGAGTTGAATTGTTTTTGCCGGCTTGAACGACCTTCCTCCTTGAACGACCCAAACACCCGATGGTACGGCCAGGTACGACCATGGTACACCGCGTACACGGCTAGGTCAATAAACTGTGTGACGCAACGTCATTAGCGCGTTGGACCGACGGAGAGCACCGATACCGCGACACGCTCTACCCTCTACCGTACTCTTTCGCTCGCACACCTCCCCCCATAGACCACCGAAATTCCTCGGCACGCATCAACACCGACGGAGAGCACCGATACCGCGGCTCGCTCTCTCCCATTCTCCCGCTCCGACCATCTTCGGCATCGTTCGGTACGCGTCGACACCGACGGAGAGCACCGATACCGCGATTCGCTCTACCACTCTCGTTTCTTTATAATGTTCATATTCCCCAAATAAATATCATTTCTAACTACTTTGTTTAAGCGACATGTTCCTTTTAAAGATTTAGCTCTCCAGTATAAATTCCTAAGACCGTTATTTATTATTCATTTCATATCGTTAAATACGATTTTTCTCACAGGATACCGATTTCTATTACAGTATCACAAAATAATTGCAAATATGAAACTTCTTCACCTCTTTTTGAACATTCTAATTTCATAGCCCTAAACTGGGTACCTGAAAGTATTTCATTGAATTTGTGTAAAAGATTTTACTACTTCCTAAAAGACTCCGTGTGATATTTGATAGCCTAAAAAACAATGTGCCGATACAGGGTTTCGATTTATTTACGAAACTAATCTGACCAGTTGCTGCATTCTTTGACACTAATTTTCAAGAAAATAAAACTTCTGCATTTCACTTAATTTGAGAGACACGTACCTGAATATTAACATATGTTCATTATTTAATTACTTGCAATATACCAAATTTTTGTAAGTAAATAACGTGTAAGTAAATTCATATATAAAAATTTACCAATTGCCAGAAAGTAATTGTTCGTGCGTATTAAGATTCTTGCAATAGGCAGTAAAACTTATTCATACTCCCATATATTCTCCCACATGTAGATTTGATAAAATATTTATAAAACTATAATACTTATAATTGTCTTGTATTTAAGTGAAAAAATATATACTTTTCCGTTTCATGTTTTATGACTCTCGTATTTATCCCTTAACCTTAAACTGAAGCATCGGATATTTTTATTCCTGTCAAATCATATAGATACGCGCAATATGAATGGAATATATAACACTTCATTTGTGCTAATAATACTCAGAATTCATGCTTTATCGGTAACGTCGGGTATTGACACTAAAATGGTAAGGGGGCTTCTGACGCCCTCAAAGCATGGAACAGAAAATTACATTGCATGTTAGGTCTATTCTTATATATCGTCTGTGGTTTTACATCATAGCGCTATGGGCGATGGAAATTAAAATCAGAAGTACTGATACGCATTTATTTTGAGTAATGAAAAACGTTTCATTCATCGTTACCTTATCTTTTTATGTATATACTGAGTTGGATTTAAGTAACTTGGTCTTTATTACACATCCGCAAAACTATTATTACCGTTCTGATTTTCCAAATCACTCCATCCACTCATTCGATGTTCTAAGACACATTGAAATATTGTATATACATGTACAAACAATGCAATATATACATACATACATAAGTAATACAATCCAATGACTTTTAATATGCTATTACGAACACGTATATCTTTGTATTGTTCCATAAATTTAAACGAACAATATATTTTTTAGTTTACAATGACAAATATATTCATTATATACGAAAATCTATTATTTGTTATTTTACATTATTATTTTAAATAACCAAATATTTGGCAAATAAATCATTTAGAAATAATTTATTTCTGAAATAAGATTTTGGAATTTATTTGCATACATTCTTATTTTCAAATAAACTTATCTGTTATTTTATTTGGAATAAATATTGGCTCTTTTTATTTGTAGTTTTCATTTCAAATCAAAAGTACCCAAACCTGCTTTATATATAGTGAGAAGACCTTTTTTTAATACGTTTACAACGAACGGACAGAGGAGAATCCGTTCACGATCATGGTCCCTTCGATGATTTTCCGACATACCGAACACTCATGATCTGATAACATTACGTACTTTAGACTCGACAGCACTGTAGAAGTTAGACTAGTTCAGCTCGAATGGATTGAACGTAGTTCCCAAATTCACCGTTCTCATAACGTAGGGGGCAACAGAAAATCCCTGACCTTTTACACTATCAGTATTTCAGAACATGAGACACGAAGTCCCATAAGATGATAGGTCTATTCTATACCTCGTCGGTGACAATACTTAGCAGACAATACTTGCCTAATACATTGAAAATTTCAGATTGATTGATGCATTTGTTCATAAGTGACGACCATAACTGTGACTGAACCTATAATTTCTTAACACACCGTATCTCAAAAGTTTATGAGTATTTGACCTTACAATGGGGTATTTTTGTAAAGAGTACTTACTCACCTACGCGTTTCGCTGTCATATTTGGTAGTAGTACTATTATTCCAATTCCGATGTAAGCTATGTACATACTTCTTTTCAGATATAGAAAAGTAAAGGACTACTAACATCGTATATGCATGGAACAGTTGAAACGGTTGGCGGAAGCGCGAAATATATCATTAACAAAAAAATCGAATTTTAAAAATGCTTCTCAAATTAATATCTTCCAAGCTTTTATTTTAGTAGGAGAATACAAACTGAAATTACACAATAATTAAAAATAAAAACTAAAATCGTCGTATCGGGATTCGAACAGGGATTCGGACGGGGTCTTCATCATGAGCGCGGAGAGAAATCATGCTGCTCTCGGTGTTTAGGTTGCTTGGGATTTTTGGCCTGGCTTGGGTCACTCGGCCGTCGCGTCGTAAATATGTGACGTAGGACTTTTGCCGAGAACACCCGAATCAGAGTGCACACAGAAAGGAAGAAAATGCTTGTGTTGGGAGACGCCGAGTAGGGCATGGTGGGGCAGAGCTCACGGACATGGTGGAATATACTTGTGTGGTATACGGAAGGCATGGAGAGGGTAAGCGCTCGCGCGTTATCCCACGTTGTGGCATCACTGTCACTGACTTCAGTCTTCAGTTGCCTCGTGTACCTCGGACCGCGAGTATCCGTTTTGTTTTGTGCCTGTGTTCCACTCTGTTACTTCTACTCGTCGGCCACGTTGCTTGGCAGTGTCCTTTTTATCGAAATCGGATTATTGTTGCAGCAATCTAATTTTTTAGTGAGCTGTGGTTTTAATTCTGCATTACCGACGGAGCGAGTGCTCGAAGCCAGTTTTCGCCTAGTGTTTGAGTACCGTTCGAGATTTTAGGAGAAAGTGTAAAATGTTGGAGGCAACGGTATCCATAGGTATTGTGTATATGGGATTTGTGAGCGGTGGAGCCAGTGTATTGTAGTGGATAGATTTGGCGAATGACCGAATCTTGTGTTCTAAAGTGACTCGTGAGAAGAGATTTATTCTCGCGGGCCTCTTGCATGCGTCGACTTCATGGTCTTCGAGAGCGTTGAAAGGCGGAACCCGGGGTTCCTCCGCGAAGACGCTAGACATGGTTACATCCAATACATCAGGTACAGTTTTTCGTCCTTTTCTAGAAATACTGAGAATCACGGGAGTGCAGAAGTGTGTAGTTTCTTTATAAACACGGGAACGCGCTCGTGCAATTGCCATGCGCAGGCTGCATCAATGCGAATAGAATAATGTGTCATAAAACAGGCGTCTAGTGCGTATTGTTCTCGGGAAAGAAGAATGTTTGAAGAAATATCGACACTTAAGTGGTCTATCGATGGTGACTGGAACTGTTTAAAGAGGATTTCTACTGTTTTGTCGAAATTTGTCAGAACTGGCGGTTTACCGTACACTGATATGCCAAAACGATTTCGGTTAGAGAAAAAAGTGACGTAAGGAAAGTGTCTCCTACCACTTGGTTTCGAAAGTTTCTGAAATTTATGCCTAATTAAAATTCCTCTTAACATTTATTTCAGTACTTGAATTAAATTTACCAAGTGGTAGGAGGCCCTTACTCCTACGCCACTTTTTCCCCTAGCGGAAGCAGAGTTTACTCGCAAGGGTACATTATTTATTTGATGCAGCTGATTATTTGCCTATACATACTATTGTGTCAGTGTCAGGCACTGAATCGCTGGTCGGATACGTGTGTACGATAATGACGCTTAATTTTGTACAACACCGCGATCTTTCTTTTGCGTCAATCACGCTACTTTTAGAAGTACTTCTACCATTGAATTGAAAGGTGTTGCTGACTTATTTACATTGTTGACACGTTACACTTCAGCATATCAGTATTAATATTTTCAAGAATTTTATACAACTTTGTCAAATACAAAAAGGACATATACGTTACATATAAGACTATCACGATACTTTTTCAATGTTTTCATCGTTCGATATTTTGAATATTCTTTGTACATATAAACGTGGTGATATTCATTCGAATTACAAATTAGTTGCTAATAGATTATATTGATATATATTAAAATATTTCGTTCATAATTGAAAACAAGCTTAAGAGGCACCCGGTATATTTCCACACACGCATAAAGATTTAATAATTTTTGTTAATTATGCATTTGTAGTATTTATGTGCATGCAGAATTCAACAAAATAAATGCCTTGATGTAGATTCAGTAAAATTGAAATTTTGTTTTCAAATTGATAGTTTCTGACAAAAAATATAATTTTTTCCTAATTCTCTGTTTCTTATAATAATCTAAAGAAACTCAAATCCATGCGATATTTCAAATTATCCAAAGAATATATATATGCATCTATTGAATAAAGTATCTAACATGTTGTGGAAAAGTAAACAACTGAATGAGAAGACGACACACAAAATGACAACTACTTTGTAAAAGACAAGCGATTTTTATATCTACACATATGCTTTCATTGAGTAGACGTAACTCGCACCAAAAGCAGGGTTTCGAAGATTCTCTCTTTTATACATTAATTTTAATTTTTATTATTCAAGAGCTTGTAATGTTTAAGAGCATATTGTACAATTCTTATAAAGTACATAGAACAGTATATATGTATAAAGTTCACTACTGACTTTATTGAGAAACTGTTTAACTCATTACAAAGCCTAAGAATCAAAATATACATGTTATTTGGTTGCCCATTTATTGTAGGTTATATTCCTTTTTGTAATATTAATCAGGTTTATAGGGTGAAAGAGCCAGAAGTCGACCACTTAAAGTTAAACTTGAATTAAAAGTATTTAAAAAAATAAATAATGAATGCTATAAAATATATAAAATGCATTAAAGTACTTCAGACTGCATTATATTTAGCACTAATATTTTTTTGTTAGTATAAAAGTTCGGAAAAAAAAAGTAAATAGCGTTAAAAATAGTGCCCGAATTGCTTTAATAGTCGACCTCATAACTCTAGAAGTCGACCGTTTCATAGCTATCTAGTAATCGACCGCGTAACTCTAAAACTCGACCATTCCGTAGCTAGTAGTCGACCACCTTCTTTGAAAATGAAATTCAAACCACGATTTGTTTACTTTTAAATATAATTTGCAACAACCGCAAATAATAATAACGAGAATAACTGCATATTTAAAATTGCTCAAATTACATTTTAAAATTAGCTTCTTTTACAAACATTATAAAAATTATTTTTTTTCAAATGTAAACTAAGTTAAAATAAATTTGTGTTTCTATGGTAGGATACAATATGAAATCATAAGTTTTTAAAATAGTTTTATTCTATAAAATTACAAAAATATTAGCATCTTATTTAAACATGGGTATTTTTCATGTCTAAAATCTTTCTTGTTTTAATGTTACAGTTTTCTCCATCGCCTTTTTATGTTCTACTATTTTCGTCAACTTTTCTGCTTGTTTTTTGAACCTTTCCTCTTTTTCTTTCAAGTTTTGTTTGTTCTATAGCTTCTTTTCCTAGTCAGCTAAACCTGCAAAGCCAAATTTTGTCCAATGCCTGTTATAAAGTTATGGCTACAAGTTTGATGCAAGATTTGCTCTACACAACTTGCGCACACATTGATAGCAATGTAGGTAGCAAATTGGCATTAACATATGTATCAAATTGGCTTGTGCAAACATTGTTCTGGTTTTGCTCTCAATTTGGCATAGGTCATGTTGCAAGAATTTCTGCTAATTTGCTTTACCATTTTGTCAGCTGGTGTTGCCTGCAAAACCCAAGTCAAATGCGGACACAGATGGCTATGGTTTTTTAGACAACTTTTGTCATTTATTGCTGGCAATTTGCTTGAAACTTGTACACAACTGGTTACTAGAGTTGGCTACATTTTGCTTTTAATAAAAATCTCACCTTTCTGCCAATGACACTGCACTAGGCAGTTTTGTTTTTGGAGATCGCTTTCTTTTCTTTTGAATTGGAGCCGAATAAAACAAATCGTGCTCGAAGGTTTCATTAAGAGTTCATTGGATTATAGGATTATTACATGCAGAAGTACCCGGATTTATTAGTGAAAGTGACATGTTATTACCTTCTATACTAATATCCAAGGGAGAATGTAAAGTGAGGCAAACATTATAAAAGATAGGATAATCATTTTTCAGAATTATTTAGAGTTTTAAAGTTTCTGTAATACCTATGAGAAAAGAAAGTTTTCTTTTATTTTATAAAAATTTGTCTTTTAAATACCTACTAATTGCAATTTTTTTACTGCATTATGTTTGAATTTTTTAAACATTTAAGTAAACAATCAAGAAGTAATTAAAGTAAACAAGTTTCTTCGTTAAAGATTAATTCTCTTTTCTTACGTTGAAATATATACAGGGTGTAACAAAAATGTTGCAGATCCTTGAAAGGGAACATTTTTGTTACTCACAGTACAAATTATTAAAAATCCAGTTTAAAAAATTTAACGGTGTAATAGAAATGAGCTGGATAAGGAATGATAGTAATATCAGATATTGGAGTAGAATTAAAAATGGTATTGTCACACATGCTGGAACTAGGACTTTATACAGTAACCATGCAAACATCAATAGTGGAATGATTGGAAAGGACTGTAAAAAAATATTTTAGTAAGTAGGTACAATAATTATATTAGAGTCGGTTTAAAATAAATTTTTATTGATATACCACATTCTATTTTGTTGCTCTGAAAATCATATTGAAGAGTTACATCGAGAGGTCTGTCATCGAGTAAAGTACTCACTGTATTATTATAATCTAAACTTAATTCATTACTTTCTAAATATACAATTTGAGCATTATCTATAGTTATTGCATTTCTAATATCACTTACTATCTGTATTTGAGAAGTGCAATCTACAAACCAATATCAAGTTTCAAAATAGACATTTAATTTAATCTAAGAAATTTTAAAAACATGTTATTTGCTTGCCTGATATTACAGTCTCTTGACAAGAAGAGTAGGCTTTATAAATTTCATCTATAATAATATCAACATTGACTCCTCTAGATTTTAACTGTCGAGACAATTTGTGAATTGCTGCTTCTAACTGCTGCATATGTGAAGTTGAAGAGGGGACCTGATTCACCTCTTTACCATTTGAAGTAGCCAAGTCTTCCCTAGTATTTTGCACATATTTTGTGTAATCGATTATATCTGGATCAAAAGCATACAAAGCACATGTACAAAAACCATTTTTAATACTTCCTTGTAGATCTGAGTTTTTTAAAGTTTCAGCTAATAGTGGAGCAAATGTTGTTTTTAACAAACACGAGTTATTAATTTCTGGTTTTGCTTGCCATTTTGCAATATCTTTCCAATGAGATTTGAGAGCTCTCAAAACACTGACATCAGCAGGCTGAATAATATGTGTACAGTTTGGCAACAAAGCGTAAAAAATGATTCCATTTTTGCTACAAAAATCACTTAGTTATTAGCCCTTTATTACAATCATTAGCCATGTATTCATAGAATACGTCACTTTTCATCCATCCAGTGTTTGATCTTCCTATTGTCCATGATTCTGGTATATTTTTAACAATTTGTAAAGATGAATGTACGTATGGATACACTATCATTGGTGTGGCCATATCACCACTTGCTGAAAAAAAAATAATACTCTGATTGTTTCTCTCTCGTTTCCCATTTTCACTTCATAGATGTTTTTCCATCCTTTGGGAGAAATAACTTTGCCAGTGTTTGGACACACACTAAATGCTGTTTTGTCTCCATTAAAAATTCTTTTTGGATCTTGCAGCATGTCTTCTGCATTATTATTCTTTAAATATTTATGAAGACGTTTAAACCAATTTGTCAGAGACTCTTCGGTAACAATCGTTCATCCATTCGAAATGCCTTCAGCTTCACGTAAGCATAGTTCTGGATGTCTCTTCAAAAAGAGTTTCAACCAAGTCAACTATTTTCTGAATAGTACTTAATATATGTTATTTCTTCAAAGGAAATCCACATTTGGCTAAATTAGTTATCCATGTCACGTTTTTTCCCCTTATAAAATTTTGTTGGCATTCGCCATAAATAAAAAGTATATCGACTTGTTCTTCAAACAGATGCATCGTGTCCGGTTTACCGATACGATACTACTCTTATCATGTTTATCTTATTCTGCAAACTTATTAAAGTGTCCTCCAAGCAGTGTTTATTTTCAGTGAAGTTTATTTTCATTATCGCTTTTCTATACTTTTTATGAGCTTCGATTACCTTATGTAATAGGTCGTTGAACTCGTTTTAAGCTCCTCTATCATTCTACGGAAACAAAAACATACAGATCCATTTTAAAAAATGGAGGTAACCTTGAAATATCCAAAGTACCTCCAGCTGCAAAAAAAAAAACTATTTGCGGTATTGGATGGCTCCTTCATTCTGTGCAATTTTGGTTAAACAAATATTTCTGTCAAACTTATAGTTTCGAAGATATCTGAGGTAGTAATAGTTATGGTCCCACCCTGTATATGTCTATGACTTTGACGTACCGCCAACGAACGAAACTGATCAAGCTGCTCGCCAAACGCTCGGTTTGTGCTCGCTTCTCCGTCAACATCAGCGCAAGTTCGCTTCTTCGGCGTGCGTCCGGCGTTCGTTCAGTGCTCATTCGGGGCCGCATGCTCAGATGAGTCCGCGGCTTAATGGACAGCAGTGTGGCCAACTTTACATTTCGTTGACATTCCTATCAAGAAATGCAAATCATGCAGCTTTTCGCATTGGTTTAATTGGTTTCGATAGCTTGTAATTTGAATTGTCTGAATCCTTAATGTTTCCTTGATGGTGCAATTTATTAGTCTTCTCTTATTATCAGTCGTAAGTTTTTATTTTTTAAAATAATCTTAATTGTGTGATACATTGTTCCCTCCTTATGTGGATTTTTTTATAGAAAATACGTGTGACGAAGCGTCACAAGGCCGCGACAAAGCACGTCGACCGGGGCCGAGAATATTGGGGGTAGACGCGACCGCGACCGAGTGAGACCGCGGCTGCGAGGTGGCACCGGACCTCCCGCGGTTTCTCGCTAGTGATAATGTGCGGCGCTCCCGATAAGAAGCGCGGATCGCGACCGTATCGGGACCGACCGATCTCCGGATAATTTACCGATACCGAGAGAATCACATCGTACCACATCCACCGGGTCCGACCTTTCGCCGAGAATAGACTATCCAAGGCTCAGCTTTGTCTGTATCAAGCCGCAACTCCATCGGGTCCGACTTTGTCAAGAATAACCCGTCCCCGGCTCAGGTTGTCCGTACAAGCTGCTACTCCACCGGGTCTGACTTTTGTCAAGAATAGCCCGTCCCCCGGTCCAGCTCGTCTGTACAACCCACTACTCCACTGGGTCCGACTTTCGTCGAGAATAGCCCGTCCCAAGCTCAGCTCGTCAGCGAAAGCCGCTACTCAACCAGGACCGAACGTGTGCGAGGGCGCTAAACCTCTTTCGCTAAATCCCGGCATCGTACGGGAGAAACATCCGCCGCATATACCGAGGTAGATATAGATATAGGTAGAGATAAGCTAAAGTAAACTTTGTATAGGAGGATCGTTGAAACCGGCAAATAAAGACGATAGTGAAGACGACCCTTACGCTCACTCGTTATTTAAAACGTCTCTAATCACGATACTGATCATACGTATTTTACGATGACAATTTGAGAAATTTTAGAGAACGGTTGGAAATTTCTGAATTTTCTTTTATAGATTTTTCCTCAATGCATGTCAATACAATTGATGACTATATGAAATTACTGAAAACTAGTAAATGAATAAAAGTAAGTTTAATTTTATTCACTTTAGTGAATAATTAATTAAGTTTGGTTTATTAGAATTGATCTTGAAAAAATATTTAATTATATTAAAAAAAATATCACATGATATTAGGCAGAAGATTGAGTGCAGTGAGTAATATTGCGTTTGTTTTAATGTAAATATAGAGTTGTCTTTTTTTCAATTATAAACACTTTCAATTAATTTAAGTTAGGAATTTATTAGGTGTAATTCCAAAGAAATAATCCGATCTAATAAATGCGTAATGTCAATGGCACTATGCACTTCCCGGTTTCGCGGGTAGACAAGTTGGCACCACGGTCGGTCGATATGTTATCGGTCTGGAATTCATTTTGAATATCTTTATTTTTCATTGGTTTGCGAAGTAGGATGAGCACCCGTTTGCATTATATAGTATATGTACAGTATTACATAGTATAATATAGTAAATGCCACAAGTTAAGCTTGCCTTTGTAGTGTTCAGAACATAGAAAAGGACAAGCGAGTGAAGAACGGAAAGAGAAAACTAATTTTTACACTTGATTCGGCTGCATGACCCGCCTGTGATGTTCTCGCCGGCCAATGATTACATTGTAGCCGCCTGTCGCTCGCGGTATTTCACTCGGTCTCGATATGTCTCGTTCGCTCTTTTCGTCACACTGTCTGATAGTATGTGTACCACTTTGGCCAATAATAAAAATACGTATCATGGGAGGTGATCCAGCTAATTTGATTCGTCGACAGTTCTCTCCTACAGCCTAGTCTCGTACTTCTGTCACATCCCCCTTCGCATCCACTTACAACAGTCGCTCGCAGTGAGCCAGAAGAACAGAAAATGCAAAAGAAATAGAGGTTAGAGTCGAGGTAGCCGAGTGTTGTTCTCACCGACACGCAGACCACTCTTTCTTTTCCATTTGCTGTCCTTCGTAACCCGTACCTTCTTTGTTTAACGGGGGGAAAACCATGAACAAAGCAGTACCGCCTCCGCTGGGGGCGGAGACAGCCTGTGCGGACTTTTACCCGCTAAAAACCCCTCGGTAGCCCTGTCGAGCGTCAGGGCTGGTCACGGGAATGTCGAAGCACACTTCCGCAACCAGCCCCGCCCTTACTCCCCCTCAAATGTGGGAGGGGCTCTTCTTTGCCTGCAAAGCAGCCGTCCCGCCTCCTCCTACCTACAGCGCCGAGGAGGCCACCTCTCGGCGCTGTCCCCTTTACGCTGGCCGCAACTGGGGTGGTACCCTCAGTACCACCACCTCAGCCTGGGTGGCCCCGGAGGCAGCGCGGGGGGTCACCGCGGCAATGGCTCCGTGAACTCGCGCGCCCGCGGGGCGGCTGATTTACCACGGCAGTGCTGACACGCACGGCAACGGAGGCAGCTGGTTGCCGCCTCCGTACCCGCCTCACGCCTCGAGTGGAATAGGAATGCTCCCGATCCCGCTCCCCGGCCTCCTTCCACAGGAGAACATCCTCGCAGAAGGAGGCCACGGCGTCCCAGGACCTCTGGCCGCTGACCATGGCTTCTACGTGCTGGAGTGCCCGTTTTTAATCGTATCCCGTATCCTGGTTCAACTGCGAGCGACGACTCGGTTAATGCAACAGGCTGGCTATAGCACACGGAAAAACACGTCACATAGTTCGTTTCTTAAAACTCCGAGTCTCACTCAGAATAAACAGTTTGGTTACTTGACGCTCTGCCCGAGTATGATTCGAGATAAACTGTCACATGATGAGTTAAAAACAGCGGTGGTGCGCCCCGGTTCAGGTAAAAGAACCCGGTGCTCCGCTATTACGATTAATTGACCATATCGCTATCATTCCAGAGTATTTCAATAATATAATTATTAGTAAATAATATAATTGTCATATTTATTTTTTTATTTTTTATATTTATATTTTTTATGATTTCCTATCGATATTGTTTTGAGACCTTATATTTAATGTCGACGGTAATAATTTTAATATTATGTACATACACTGTTTACGTACATTGTTACAACACCTATGTACATATGTACACATATTTTTAGAAATAAGTTTTCTCGAATGTAATATGTTTCTCTACTCAATACATAACGGCTACAATTGCTCTGTGAGAAAACTCCGTTTCTTCTATTCAATTTCCCGTAGCAATATACAGTTGTTCAGGAAAGTATTGGAACGCTTATATTTGCAAACTTTAATGAACGAAATAAGGTGTATTGAGCTAATTTGTTTAAAACAATTTGGTATCTATAGTAAGGGGTAAGTCTCAAGATTACGTCAGTAAAATTTGGAAATGATTCAACCACGTAGGTAGAAGTTATGATATATTTATTAGAAATACACTCAATGAATGACTCACAAAAGTATTCAAACGTGCGCGTCACTTTTTTTCAGCTGTTTTTTACTTCTTGCTGTGTAACACCGTTATGGCCGACCGACGGTACGCGATCTTCCTCTTTTTTTTTTATTTTACGACTCTACGGCCTACTGTTCACTAAACTAAGGCGTCTCGTCATAGAAACGTCAACGTAGCCTACAACATAACGATTACGCTACGCTTGAGTTTCTGTCCACTTGAGTGTATTGGAAGCGTCCAGAAAGCTTCATTTTCCTCATTTGCCAAGATGTCGGGCGACGAAGAGGACCTTATCGCCTTATGTTGTAATTACATTCGACGGCGTAAAAGTCGGAAAAGATATTGGTTACATCCGTACATAGAATAGAACATAAATGATCATGTATTTCATTCTTTCTATAGAATGAATAAAAATACGTACAAGAATTCAGTGCGTTTGGTAGTTCCGCGAATCAAAACACATGACACTAAAATACAATGTTGTGTTAGCCATGTACAAACATATGTATTTTTTCTATTTTTTTTATATTTCATAGGTAACTTTTCAACAATCTGCATGAATTTCACGGCCGACATATTTCATACTCAAACACAAATAAAAATTTTGCATCCTTCTACAGGGTGTTTCGTTTAACTGGAAACGGTGGAATATCTCATGAAGGATTAAAGTTATAAAAAAAAAATGTTCATAAAAAAGTTGTTTGGTACAAAGGGGGACATTACGTGGTATAAATAATTTTTCTGTAAGTGTAGTGGCAGTTCATTGTATTCGTCTCAACAAACACTATCATAATATGAATACAAAAATACAGGGTTCCATTTAAAAAAATTAACTTGACTTTGATATCTCCCCTACTACTACACTTACAGAAAAATTATTTATACCATGTAATGTCCCCCTTTGTACCAAACAACTTTTGTACGAACATTTTTTTGATAACTTTAATCCTTCGTGAGATATTCCACCGTTTCCAGTTAAACGAAACACCCTGCACATGCCCAGCGGCAGACATCGTTGATGACGCGCTTCATGCAGAACGCATGCAGCGACGAAAACGCGACGCTGAAGCATATGTAGACACACGTCCATTGTTTTACATTGGATTCTACATGAGAGCGTCCTGCAAGCGTCAAATGTCTACGAAGCGTCTATGACGAGACGCCTCAGTGGACAGTAGGCCTACGTTTATGCCATGCAGCTGGCAGGTCAACGTCCTATTCCGAGGGGGAACCATAGCCTCGTCGAATGCGGCGATCGTCTTTTCGAATCAATCGATCGGTTTGGCTTTCCGCTAACACGCGCGTACCTCCTTCCCGAGGATGTCAACACAACAGAAACGAGTGGTGGGGGCTGCTGTTATTGTTTATGTGGCTCCACGGGTTTGGCCAGGCCTGACCTACGTTGTTGAATCATTTTCAAACTTTACTGACATAATCTTAAGACTTCCACCTTACTATGGATACCACATTGTTTTAAACAAATTAGTTTAATATACAGTATTTCGTTCATTAATGTTTGCAAATGTAAGCGAATACTTTCGCCAGCAACTCTATGTATGTACACGTTTATTTCTTTTCCTTCCGACATTCAATATTGTACCATTTTAAATCTTTCTGACACCTTTGTACACAATAAACAAAGGCTCCAACATTTTTTTATGTTTGTACTTTATCAGAAGTGATAATAAAAGAATATGAATTTTTATCACCTTCTACATACATAAGAAAATATGTTCCAAATTATACCGCGTTTGGTATCGTTTAAATCGGAATAATCTCATCAATATGTTAATAAAAGTTTCATTAACAAAGAACCAAAAGTAAAAAAGTTTCATCGTTACATTAGTGACGTGCCACCTGGTACCCGGACAGGTAATCTTTTCTTGGTCTCCCCTCGCTCAATCGTCGGCTCGTGAAAGGGAAGCCGCCGCGGCGCGCCTGACAAAAAATTATGCGCTTGACAAGTTCCACGGCCCCCTTCCCCAGTGGTGGGGATGACGATGTCGCAGTCATCAAGTCGGTCTCGTGTCGCATACAAAAATATTATAGGAGGCACCTCTGCTGCCGACAAAAGGGAACGGAAAGAGGAGATTGGGGTTATGCCTTCCTATAAATTTTGAAAAAAAAAAACTTGATTTTTGGGTTTTAATATTTTCTTACAGTGCATCATTTTAGAAATATTGTGTGAAAGTATGTAGTTGATCCGACCAAAATTAGTGCAGTTAGGCCCGTTTAAAGTATACAGCTTTGGAAGTTTTGGAGCAGATATAAAGCGGTAGAATCCCTTTCTAGAGGTGCGTGAGTCATGAATACTGTGCTCCAATGCAATGTATGGCTGTGTTAGTAAATACACAAAGTTATATGAAGCCGTAATACTAAGAATAACTATATATACAAAATTTGCATTCATTCGGTTGTAAACATGACTTGAAACTTTAAACGTGTTTTTCTCAAAACCACGTTTTCAAAATCGGTGACCAAAATATCTTGAGAACCGCTGGACCGAACTGGCGGACTTTGGTGGATTTATTCTATAGATAAAAATCTAGTGCCTGATCGTGGCTTTTTGTATTTCATTGCGTAGTTTTTATTTTATAGATAAAAAATGAACGATTTTTTTCGCAAAAATCGCTACTTTGAGTTTGAACAGCCGCCAGTTTGTCGTATATTAATTTTTCAAGATAATGAACGATCGGGCATTAGATAATTTAATTTTTTATTTGAAATAAAAGATTTCGAAGTTACAGTGGTCACCGCAAAACGCCTAAGATAAAAACACCGCCGGGAGATCGCTGATATATCCCTTATTTATTCATATTTTGCATTGATGAAATTACTATAAACACTTTAAAATGTACACTTTCGAATACAATGACGTATGTTTAAAAAAGTCAAGTTTCTTAAAAATAAATTCCGTAAGTACATGTCTTTTTTCAAGCTCACAGGTAGGCATAACCCCTTAAGCTAGGGACATACAAACTTCGTGACACGTAATGACTTACGTGTACATGGTATTTGAAAATTATTTATCACTGCCACCAGTTGGCATTTTTCTTATTCTTATTCCTATAATCCTCATTGAAGGTATTCCATATTACATTTCTTTTTTTACTTCGCTAATTAATAACTCAACATTAATATTATTTGACATTTCTCTTTCTATTAACCCCACTAATCCGATAGACGTACGTATACTGTTCGTCTTCACGTATAACCGATGTGTCGACGCGTTGGAATCCCAAACTGAACGACAGACTGTAAAGATGATTTTGAACAGCAGGTATCTTGCTTTGTACACATATGTCACAGTAGAAGCGTGAAGTTTAGTAAATGTCGTGACTCGACGGCGTGGCTCGAGTCGACGTTCAGTCCCTCCCTCTCTTTCGATCGATATTCTTTTCTATTCCGGCAATATACCAAGGCCGTGGTCGCAGTGGCACCGCATTGGTCGGCAGATTGTTTTCGTCAGACGTCGGTCCGTCTGATAGGTTACTGCGCGACCACGCAGTGCTTTCTGATACGTTGAAAAGTTCAGCTGACGTCGGACATCGGGCGAATCGTCCAAAATCGGTACCCCTATAACCATAACCCAATGTCAGCTGTGGAGATTCGATCGATATTCACGAGTGGTGGGAATGGTATTCCTGTACGCTAATTGCTCGAATTGGGGTCCCGAATTCCGAGCAATTAAAGGATCTTTACGGTATTGAATCCGGACGGGGCTCGAAACCATGTCCAAAAACACTGCAGCGGTTTTGCAATCGGACACTTTCCCGCTTTTTTTTAAACATATGTTGATTTAAATACCACAGAAATTTAACAACAATAATATTATAATAATTACTGTTAAACGTATGGAATGAATATTTTATTTAATAAGGGTAGACTAATGATTTAAGTATGAGTACGCGCATTCTTATTTCACTTTGGGGGATATTGCATACAAGTAACCATTTGCGGTGTTTAAGGCATATGTTAATTTTGTACATTGTCAATTTTAAGTTTATAAGACACATTTGACTTGTACTTATAATTTGAATATAGGGTAGAAAAAGGTATTAATAAAAACTACACAGTACAGTGTTATTTGCTTTGAAGTAGAGAAGAGAAATAATAAATTTATAATGATTTATATCTAGCTTAACAATACGCAAGGTTTAACTAATATTTAGTGTTTTTAAGCGATTTTTTATATGCGATGTGTAGTAGACACCAAGGTCGCAAATCTCTGAAATTTGGGATACAGCCGCATCTTCAAGTCTGTATTCAAAATTTACCGAGCATGCACTCCGTGAAAAACGCATGATATAGCATTTGTATAGTTAGTGCCAAGCCATTGATATCGTATCAGTGTTCCAAGTTAACATAGATCACGTTGCAATAAATTACAATTTTGAAGACACAGTATTTGTTAAATCTTTAAGTAATCCACATACAACAGGAACTTACCAAAGCAAATCAGTTTAGACAAACCGTTGATTTTGTTGAAATTAAGTTGCAGCGTTCCAAAAAATTCCGGAATAATGAAAGATTTTTAACTATACTGTAAGATGATAATATTTTAATGAAACATAAGTAAAACCCCTTCATACCCGTAACAAAAAGGTGATCGCAAAATGTGAAAAACTTATGTTAAATACATCGTAATAATTATTATACATATAAACACTATTTATGGAGAAAACAAGAAGGAACCATAATTTTAAAATAATGTGTCTGTTCATTACCAACTGTGCAGTAAACTGTTCATAGGAGATTGAAGTTTGGTAAAAAGTGTTTTCCTTTGAAGCGTTAACAAGTATTGAATTACAAGTACAGTTTGAATGAAGGCTCTTTTCATGGGCTTATTCGGCTATTCCCTAGATGATAATTTAGGAGAAATTCTTCAGCTTATTTAACTAGATTTTCTAGAAACTTCTAAATACTTTTAAGAAATTTACTTTGTGGACGCTCTAGTCTCTTGTATCGAAACAAATCCGAAGCAGAACTTTAAAGAAATTATCTTGAGAAGAATTTGGCCAACAAATAATATTTACAGATTTCAGGCTTTGTAAATAATATTGAATTAATTAAAAGCTGGAGCTTTTTACCTTACATGACTCCTTTCTACGAATTCCTTAGCTCGGAATGCGAAAACATGCGACAGCGAGAGGCCGCAATCTCCACGAGGTCTAATAATACGGCCAGCAAAAGTTTGTTTCGCGAAGACGCGCCCGCGCCCACGCGTCGCAGTTTCGCAGTTCTAGCATGAATGTTGAGATGATTTTAGTATCCCATCGGTCCTCGGCCTAATCGCACGCGCGAGTTCCTCTTCGTTCACGGTTTAGCGAAGTTTCCGACTTACATAAACAATTCCTTTTTCATTACGCTAAATCGATCTGCGACTGCAGAATTGTTCCGATTAAATTCAGATGGTTATCTAGGTTTTGGTTCCGTGTACGTGACGAATAGTGATTTATTTGTATCCGGTGTTATCAGAACGACGTTATATAGTGCCGTTTGAAATTTCATTAAGCAGTTCGTATTGATTGTATTTGTTCAATTCGTAAATTTGTTCGAGGTGTTCACCATTACGGAGAAACCTAAGGAAAACGTCCCTGCGAGTGAAAAGGCAGGGGTACCAAGCATTTGTGTGAACGGTTATGTAGACAGGTATACAGATACATATATACGTCTAGTTGAAGATTGGTACTGTTAAAATCGTTTTCGAACAGAGGAATGCAGGTGCTTCATAATTTACTGAAACATCACGAAATGAACAATTTAGTTACACAATACCCTCATCATTATGAAAGACACAAATGAATTATTAAAAGCAGCCTTTATCTGACATTGAAGGAATATTGGTGTCGTTGTTCTAAAACAAAATAAGCGACCATTACGCTACAAATTTATTCTTTAAAATTGCATTTTGCCATATTCGTGTCTTGTATTTTTAATTGTTTGTTATACATTTGTGAAAGCCGTCACTTCAGTAAAATTTTCGTAAACTCATCGTAACTTTAACATGGACAGGTTCTTGTGTGGAAGGAGCTTATACGCGAGCCAATATTAGAAATTGTAGCCTGATGTTTAAGTCTCTTACCATTGCATGCTCAACCTTTTGGCAAGAGCAAATTTATTTGTTCTCTGTGCGCGCAGTGTGAGTTGATTGTGCATCGAGATTCACTTGATTTAAAACCCGTCTTATATCTGTGTCCAATATTTCTTTTTAACCAGTATATAGTGTTAATTTTAGCAATCTGCTTTTAACTGTTACTTTGTCTATGTAAATGTTAAGTACACATATAGATTGATAACAATTGTGTTAAGTATGAATTCTCGAATCATACCAGTTCGACTTAAAAAACCTTGCCTACAGTATACAGGGTGTAACAAAAATGTTGGAGGACCCGGAGATGGGAGACTCGTAAGGTGATTTAAAACAAGTTTTTCCTTAGCAAAAATGATATGTGCGGCTTTATTAACGAGATATTAACGAAAAACCCTGACCAATCGGAACTCGGCCGGTAGACTCACGCTCTGATGGTCGGAGTTTTTCGTTAATATCTCGTTAACAAAGCCTCCGATAACATTTTTGCTAAGGAAAAACTTGTTTCAAATCATCTCACGAGCTCCCATTTCCGGATTCTCTAACATTTTTGTTACACCCTGTATGCTGATACGATTTTTCAAACAGGACACATTTTTATAAAATGTTTATTCAACTTTTCCAGTAATTATAATGCGTACGTAAAATAAAAGTTGAACATTCTACCCATGAAATTGAAAAATTGGTATTCTTTCTAGTCTTCTCTATAGTCTAAAGACATGCAGCTTCTAACGGGAAAAACTTGATTGCGAATACACGAGCGCATCATGTAGGTAGTAGGACTATTGAGTTGAACCGGGTATCTGAGATATTCGGGTACTCGGGTACCCGTGAGATAACCGGGTAAACAAAAATTACCCGGTTATCCGGGAATATTATGAGATACACGAACATATGAGATAGTCGAGAATCTCGATTCGGGAGCCGATCATCTTCGATCATTTTCGATCGATAGTAGCAATGAACGCAATAACGAATTTGCTTTTTTCCCTCTTTTAGCGACAGACATTCAAGCGTAATCGTACCGTGCATCATTTTTGCAGTTTACTTCGTTCATTGCCGATATCGATCGAAAATGACCGAAAGACTATCGGCTCCCGTATCGAGATTCTCGATTATCTCATGTGTTCGAGTATCTAATGAGATACCCGAGAGCCGGGTAATTTTTGTTTATCCGGATATCTCACGGGTTACCCGAGTACTCGAGTATCTTATAATCAACAGTTCTAGTAGGTAATTGCACATTTTTTACGGCAACGTATACAGGGTGTCCTAAAATGATGAGACAATCCGCGCAACATGCATATTCCTCACGCACATAGAAATCGAAAAGTCCTTTACCGTTTTGTAATCTGAAGCTCCATTTCCGAGATATTAGCAGTTAAATGAACTTCAATCAGCTGAGCGGTTGGCCGCACATACGCTCAGCACAGTCAAAAAGCAGAGACCAAGGACCTGGGTCGCGCGCTTCTCGACTGCATCTGTGCGTACGTGTGGCCGACCGCTCAGCATACGAAAACAGAAAAGAATTTTTCGATTTCTATTTGCATAAGGAATATGCATGCAGCAGATTGTTCCATCTTTTTAGGACACCCTGTATATGTACCCGAAACCAAACGGTGGGGCTTGGCATAGTGGCGTGCGTACCCGCAACCTAAACTGACACAATACAATGTTTAAAGGGACAGAAGACCTAGCAAGGTACATTGAAACTTAAAAATTCTAAATATAATTCAGTAGTTGGTTCCAAGCATTTATTAAGTATTGTCTCGGTTGCTAATAAGCGATCGGTAAGATCAGCATTTCTGAACAAAAGTTTTAATGCTGGCAATTGTTCTAACAGTCTCCTTATAGAAGAAGTCTTACGGAAATCTTTGCTGGTATTGAATCTCCAACCTGATATTACGCACAGACCATTTTCAAGAAACAAAGTGAAATTATTCGTTAATTATTAGGTTTACGGCTAATAAAGGTCAGTACTTTTTTACTCAAAATTTAACGCTCTTCGATATCTTGGCATAAGAAATATAGCATTCCATTTAAAAAAACGAAGTTGACCTTCATATCTCGGAAACGCCTTCACATACAAAAAAAATATATGCATTACATAACGTATCCCTCCAAACCGTACAACTTTTTTATAAAATGTTTTTTCATCCAATGCATACTTTAGAAGTTATTCAGGGTGAACAAGTTGCGTGGACTACAACACTTACAATCCTTAAGGGTTAAATATACATGCGACTTACAAATGTAAGTCTATAAAACAAGTTCTGTTCGGTAATTCTTGCGAACATGGTCCTGAGCACCGATTTCAATGACATTGGAATATGTTGTCAAGACCATCATTCTGAACAACTTTTTCTTATACATATAATAGACGGTCTCTTGTGGTTTTCGAGAAATTCGTGAAAATCTGCTGTTGCTACTACTACGTTGAATTTTGTCTATACCTACGTATACGATCGTGACAGACTGTGTGCCAGCAGCGACTGCCGCTAGTCTTCTCTTTTTATAAATACGTCGAAGCAGCTGAGAAACCAACAGATAAAACGGGTGAGTCGATTTATTCTTGTCTACTACTGTATACATGTAACTACTGCTTTAAGCATTGTACTGATTTGAGTAGGTTAGAGCTAGTTAAAAACAAAAAAATGTACCGTTTTAAGCATTATACTGATTTGAGTATTCAAAATCACTGAAATCGGTTAAGTGTGATTTTTAAGTTCACCCGTTGTTTGCCGGCTATATTTATAGAAACGGTATATTTATAGAAACAGCAGGTAAGCGGTCGCTCGATGCTGACGCACACAATGCCATGAACGTGCACGTATAGATGCAATTCAATGTGCTACTAGTAGGAGCATTTTTCGCAAATATCTCGGAAACTAAAAGAGACCGCCTATTATATGTATAGGAACAAGTTGTTCAGAATGTTCTCAATAATTACCATAAACAAAATGAGTCAATTTAAAACATGAAAAATCGAAGAAGTAAACAATTTCGGGCTCAAAGTAAGTTTTTTCACATAACTGGCCACGTTATTTGTTAATATCTTGTCGATGTACTCCAAAATTAAAAAAAAAATACATCACTCTACGTTAATTTGTTGTAGAGAAAACCTGAATATTTCCGTGTCTATCAGATATAACCCGCGAGATCAATTTCGGGCGACACGAGCTCGTTTGCGTTTCGCGGGCTCTCCCCACTCCGCTCCCGCCGCGCGCTGTCCTGTTTGCATACCGGTATTTTGGGATCTTTATAAGAGAAGCTACTGAATGGATTAATTCGGAAATTAACTCTGCACTCCGAGCAATTTTTAATATGACCTACCAACAACTCCGAGTCATTTTTACTATGAGCAACGCGCTACTCCAGGACTATGTAATTTTAACGCACAATTATACATGCATTGTAAGAGTATAAGTCCCTATGGAAAAGTGAAGAATATTTTAATTTTTAAATGTATAAAAATACAAAGTTGCTTCTACATATATTTGCGGATACAGCGGCGACATCGGAGTGCAGAGGGTTAAGGAACAGATAATTCCACTCTTCCTCCAGACTTCTTCCAAATTTCAACTGTTGATGTTAAAAATTAACGCTACAGTGATTAAAAAAAAACATTATCTGGACTCCTAATTAACTTAAAGTAAAATAATTAATTTTCAAATTTCTAAACAAATAGCGGTTATCGAATAATCTATACGTTAATTCGATACAATCAAAAATGGAGATGTTATTCAAATTGTTTACGTGAAAAAAAGATACCTATTTTTTGGAGCCACTTTTTGGTGGTTTAATTTTAAAAATTCATTTCATTTGGGAGTCTACGTGATAGTTGTACAACTCTCGAACAGTAAAATAACAATTGCGCTGCTTGCTGTCCAAACTACCAAAGATGGAGAAATCAATTTTTCCGGAAGCGTGTTTGGGATAAATTAACGGCTTTTTGTAAAAATGAACAAATATTTACTGCTGAAATTTGGCACACTTTGTGATCATAATGGAGGGCTATATTCTCATAAAATTTCAAAGCTCTATGTTCAAATCTCTCCGAGTATTAAACAATCGAAAAAACAGCCTATTTTGACAGTTTTAATTCTTCTGCGGCTTAGCACGTTCACCGATTTCAACGTACTATATCTCACTTTGTAGGTATTCTGCAAGCGAAAAGCATGTTTTTCATACCTTTTCGAATTTTTGTAACAATGTTCCCCAACCATTAGTCATTTTTTGTTCTAAGTCTAATACGACTGGACTATTATTCGAACTGGCAAAAGTTATTCGAACTTTTATCCTAAGCTTTCAAATAAAGATACAGATAAAAGATGAAAATTTTATTCGACGCTACGAATGAAACGCGCATTGAATAAACAAAGTATCTCTATTTGTTGAATAAATTCTCATCGAATAAATTGTTTATTCAGTGGTCTTTTTGCGTACTTCTTATGAAATATACGTGTAAACATATAACACCTCTATCAATTCGTAGGGAATTGCATTGATTAAGAAAACTAAGCACCATTGCAAGCACGAATGAAAAAGGTTTATCGTTGCTCACATTACAGAGTCCTCGCGATTATTGACTCTTTGTTGATATGCGATTATTGTCAATCCCCGGGGGGGGGGGGGGGTGGAACTCGGCAACCACATACTTTGTTGCCGCAACGCACCGAGACGGCTTCACGTTCATGAGCTGATGACTGAACGTTGGGAGCCAACAAAAAGTTTACATTCCCGGGTGTCAGTGAAACAATACTAATGCAACGATAAAACTTTTTTATTTGTGGTTCTTTATTAATGTAACTTTTATAAATATATTGATGAGATTTTTCTGATTAAAATGATACTAAACACGACGCAATTTGGGTCATATTTATACTTATGATTTATCAGAATCCATAATGAACTAACATGAACTATTAACAGTTTCTACATGAGTAAATATGATCCAAATTATGGCATATTTGGTATCATTTTAATTAGAAAAATCTCACCAATATACTAGTAAAAGTTTCATTAACAACGAATCAAAAATAAAAAAGTTTCATCGTTGCATTAGCGTTGTCTAGCGCGCCGGGCAACAATGTATGCGCTTGATTGACTCGACGGACGAAGCGAGGGAATGTACGATGATTAGTCGAAGTGTTCCATCGTCAGCGACTGCCCAGAGAGTTGCCGACGAATAAAATGTAGCTCGATCACCTTCAATCACACGTATTTTTATTATTGGCCGAAAGGGTACATACACAATCGGACTATGTAGTCGGCTATAATGTAATCATTGGTCGGCGAGAGCATCACAGGCGGGCCACGCAGCCGAGTCGAATTGGAAAAGAAGCTTTCTCTCCGTTTTTCACTGGCTTGTCCTTTTCTACATTCGGAATACTACAAAGGCGAATTGCCGAGGCTCGAGCTTCGGGCAAAAAACGTGTTCACGGGGGTCAGAAGTAGAGATGGCGTGAACTGCTACTTGTGAATCACTCGTGATTCGATCACGTTTGTTCCCAATCACGGTGATTTTTCACAGTGATTCGTGATTTCTCGTGATAGTTTCTGATTGGTGGAGAAACATAACAGTTGTTTACACGCGACACATAATCTGTATATTTTATATTAACGACATCAAAACAAAAATTCGAGTTATATCGTATAAAGTGAAGGAATAATTAGAAACAATGGAGAATAATGAATAAATTAATGATTATAAATTATAATCTACATGTTACCTAGCAAATCATTCTTTTAGAATTTCTTGTTTTTTTCTACTGATTTTTACAAACACAAATAGTAATGTTTATCGTATCATTTATTGTATATTAATAATTCATCGTAAAATCATATTGAATACGTTTTTCTGTTTAAAGATCAAGGACTTACTATCGCAGTGAGGAAATTCACTCAATATAAAAAAATCGCAATCACGGTCGTAAATGAAGTTAAATCACGACCGCGATCGTGATTCGGTGATCACTGTGATGAATCACCATTAGTGATTTTGCACGCCATCTCTAGTCAGAAGCGTTTCGCGTAGTCCACGATTATCGTCCCCTCGCGGACCCGAGTTAGAGACGATAATCCAGAGGACTCTGTAGTACGTATTATTTCATTGTCGGACCTCTTTCGCTCGCGCCGTTCTTTTCCTACGTTCGACAAAAACCGATATCTCGCCTCGAGCCGTAGTATTCCATCGTTCTCCTGATGGCCAGAATTGTAATGGGGGATATCTGGAAACAGCGTACGAAAACTCTCGATACGGTCCGGCAACAATGCCTTCGCGTAGTAGAATACATACTCAAACTCAACTTGATAGTATCGGGAAAGAACATTCATTTACAAGTACTGCCATTAGATATCGTATCAGCAAGCCGTCCCAGTTATTGATTACATATGTGTTTTCGCTAGCATCCGTTTGTTTAGATATGTGCTTCTATCGATTCAAAGTTGACCCCGAAGGAGTCCCTTCCCTTAAAACGTTCGATGTAATAATTCGGCGTAAATAAAAATTTTTTCCTTTAGTTTTCTTTTGTGGTAAGAATACAGTAGTAACACATACAGATTCACAGAAAATAAAGCTTCCAGTTAATAGTAAGCTGTGTATATATATATATATATATATATATATAGAGTTAAGTTTTCGGGGAATGAAATGGGGGGGGGGGGGGGTGTAAACTGGAGGATATAAGGCCACCGGGACAGATCTACAAAATGTCCACAAACAAATCAAGTTGCATCGCTTTGCTAACAAGATCGTGTCGTTAATTGCCCTCCGTGACAGCGGTTGAACCCTTATCGTGTGAAAGTAATCGTCACAGCTCTCGATAGTGAAGCTTGTAAAAGAGTGCGTCGCCAAAGATAGATTTACAGGTTTCTCTTTTCTCCTGTTACATGCATGTAATCGCTATCCTCGTGAAAGAGAAACTTCCTATTGTATCGCACGGTAACGGAAGCTTACACGTACACGAAATGCCATGTGCGTCTGATTAACTGATCACTGGTGCAATGTCACTGCACGTTTCTGGCTCGAGTATGCAGTTTTATTTAAGGGGTCCTGCTCAGTCAGAAATTTACAAAAAATCGATTTTTCACTTTCTACATTTTCTTTAAGTACAACATCTCGAGAATATTCTGTGCAAGTTTCAAGGTAATCCAATTAAAAATGACAGAGTTACAGACGTTAAAAAATGAACATTTTGTATAAGTGTAAGCTTGACTTGAAACTTTAAACGCGTTTTTCTCGAAACTACATTTTTCAAATTGGTGATCAATATTTGTCGAAAACTACTGTGTCGATTTACATGAAGCCTTTTGCGCCTTATTTAAAATCAGAGAACTTGTCCTTGAACGAAGGATTTTTTTGTTCGTTCCATACTTTCTTTTTTAATTGACCAAAAACGAGTGATTTTTTAAGTGAAAATCGTACTTTTTCAGTAAAATGTTCGCCACTTTGTTCCTAATCAATATTTCGAAAAATCCTTCAGTCAAGGATAAGATTCGTTCTTCCATTACATAAATATTACTGAATTTTTAATTTCAGATGAACCGTTACGAAGTTACAGTGATCACGGCAGATCACTTTTTGTGAAGAGACATCCGGGAGATCGCTCACCATTTATTTACTAATAAATATTTTTAAATAACAAAATTACCTTATAATCTATAAACTGCAATCTTTGAAACACAAACACATTTTTTGAAAAAGATCTTATAGTTTTCGAGAAAAAAATTCATAAAGAACACTCTTTTTTCGGTCTCCTGACTGAGCATGACCCCTTAAACGTACGTGCATTTTCCAGCCGAATTTTATATTGCGACGGATCGACAGAACGGATCGACATTGCAAATTGTTACGAAAGAAAATCAAAACTGTACATTGTAAACTATCGTGACATAAGGCACATAAAACAAATAAAATTAATCGATTTCAAAATTTTTCCATGCGATTAAATAAGAAAAATACAGGGAAAACCGCATTATTGGAATATTTCCTGTTACTACCCTCCTAGTTGAGATAGAGGGTTGAAACATTATTCAGGTTATTTTTTTTAAACGATCTATCGAATGGTTTACCATAGGTCCGAATCGATTTAAGAGCACTTTTGACCCCCTTATACTGCTATAATCTTTTGCTGCAAAGTAGAATGTATATATTAACAAGGAGGCCACAAATAATACATTGACAAGAAGAAATATTGTATATCGTTTTTTAATTTTTTAAGCAATTTTTTTAGTTCCTGTAAAATTAATAACAATTGAGTTGTCTGGTTCTTGCATCTAACCCTTCAAATAGTTGAATCATGTATAATAATATTACATTAAGAAGCTGCAAATGCGGTGATTATTGAATTAAGATGAGCGAAAGCACAAGAACAAAAAGCAGATGCCGTCCAAACATTTATTTTCGATGAAATATGAAACTTATGGGGAACGGTTCCGAGGTGTTACGCTCAGATTTTAATGAGCTTTTGTATTCCGATAGAGAATGTAATACTGAAGCTAATGATATCACCTTTTGGGCGTATACGGTTAGTAGTTTATAAGATATTTAACATTAATGTTTTAAGGGTCCTGTATGCATGGTAGTGTAAGAACGTACCTTGCCTACCAGTCCAATGGCCTTCTGGTGTCCAAGCTCGGATTACGGCGGTCTATTGACCAGCTTTTCATGTTTTTTTTCGTACTCAGTTTTTATTTCATAAACTATACACGGGACCCTTAAAACTTTAATGTTAAATATCTTATAAACTATTAACCGTCTACCCTCAAAAAGGGGTATCATTAGCTTCAGTATTACAATCTCTGTCAGTATACACAAGCTTAATAAAATCTGATGGTAGCATCCCAGGACCTTTCCTTGTTAGTTACATATCTGCAATAAATGTGTTAAACTCATTGTCAGTTACATGTTCACAATCCCAACAGTACCACGATACTTTCACTCAATTACCAATCCTCTGAGATTGTTTTTTTATCTAATAGATTTTTCTTTTTTTATGTTACAGTTTGAGCGAATGTTACTTCGCAGGCAAGGGTGCGGCCCTAGTGCTTCCTCCAAACGAAAGGGCTATACCCTCAAGGAAGGTGTCCACGGCAGGATGCGACATTCAACAGCACTTGCAATCTATGTTCTACTTGCTCAGACCGGAAGAAACGCTCAAAATGGTAAGTCATAAATTTGCAGGATAAGTTTCACCTATCACCACGCCGACTCCAAGCCAAGTCAAGCGTCGCGCGCGTCACTTAAAGGTACAGTTGTGACGTAATTACTTTACTTTACCCTACTACCGTGGTAGTATAATGCGCCATTTTCTCTCAAAATCCCTCAACCTCGAAATGCCGTGAGCCGATCACTTAGGGAGGTGAAAGCCGCAGGAAGGGGAACTGCGCTTGTGTGAGCCGCGATCCGAGTAGGGCAATCCGTGAGTGCAAAGGCCTCAGGTTCTTCACGGATTGTACCTAGCACGCACACTACTGCAGTCGTCCCCACGTGTTGGCTGAGCCTGGTCTCCTGTATCCTGGCCGACCGCAGGTATGACATGTCGTAGGACTTCCACGGCCGGCCCCGCCCATGCTCCTCCCCAGAAGGGAGAGGAGCACACCTCGTAATAGGGGGAAAAGCCCCTCACGGACGGATTTTAACCACCCTTACGCCTCCTCCGACAGTGTCGAGGGGTCACCACTCGACACTGTGCCCTTCTTTGAACTGGCCGCGACAGGAGTGACACCCCCAGTGTTACCCCCCAGTTCTGTCGCCCTTCGGGCAGCACGAGGGGTCACCGCGGTTGTGACCCTTTCAACTCGTGTGCCCGCAGGGCAAAATCCCACTTTGAACCTAAGATTGACTCGCTGGAGTGTCCCCACCAATAACCTTTCCGCCACGACTCGAACGACTCAATCTGGGGAACATAATACAGATAACCTTGGGAGGGGAAGTTTGAGCTACTCAGCTCGTGAGCAATCTGTTGCGCATCTCTGAACTAACAAATAGTTCAAAGTGATTTAACAGATGGTAGCTGCATATATAACGCTGTATCGAACACGTGGGCAATGAAATCATTCTCACAAAGTATTTCAAATATACATATGTACAGTGGCTGCCAAAAGTTTCCAGCGAAACTGTAATTTCAACATATTTTTTTTAAACATATACATATAATACGAATGAACTCTTGATATACTCATATTGAGGATCTATTGCTTCTTCAGATTTGGTAATATTAAACATTTTCTTGTAGATTTTTCATAGTCAGGTTCAATTTAATGAACTTTGCCAACAAATTTTTGTTAAAATTGGATGTGTTGATATGTCTGATGGAACTAGTCAAAAGATGAAGGCTAACATATCTAAAATAGTAAGCCGAATCAATGATCGTTGGGATAAAAGTGGTGGACAGCGAGAGTATTTTTTAAATAGATTTGAAGACTGGCTTCGAGGGGAAGATTTTGTTTTATTTTAAGATCCACTTGACACTAATGAAATGCCTTCAACATCAAGTTTTTGTTCTGGCGGGAGACCAGTTCAATCTTTTGACGAATGTTCTTATAGAACTGAGAACGTAAAGTGACGAAGATTGTAGAAAAAAATTCTGCCAATAAAGTAACTTTTGCTGCAGAAATAGGTTTACGTTCAGAAGGCCAAAGAAGTGCTGCTACTTTTGTTAGCAACACGAAATGTTTCCAAAGGAACTAAAATATTTACGGAAACAAACTCAGCCGATGAGACTTTGGCATTATATGTTGATACAAGAAGTACATCATTTTCCTATAAACTAAATCGGAAAAAATCTTTAAGCATAGGGCACAAGATATATCCCTCCTATTATGCCCAACTACAAGCTAAACATGTCTGCGTACCTCCTACTAGTGCAATTACAATCACAGAAGCAAGTGCAGAACTCTCTTTGCAATCAACATTAGACCATTGGGTAAATCGATTAGCAAGTTTTAATAACAATATATTTACAGGACAAAACGAGCTAGAGCTATTTTGTAAATGGGGTTGCTATGGAATTGCGGGACATATCTGGTACAAACCAAAATTCGTTTACGTTGATCTAACCTCACAATCCTCAACTCCTGAATTAGTCTCATAGGAGGAAGAGGCGTCTCGACTTCGTCAGCAGTATAGTAGTTGTCATCGTCACTGTCATTCCATTGCAATTTGTCCATGACCTCACATTCCTCTGCCTCTACTTTCTCACGCGTAAGAAAAATAGATGCCACCAAATCCTCATTATTACTAAAATCCCTCTCCATTTCAGAATCTGCAATCGGTGATTTGTCGACGGCAACAAACACCTTTTCCAGACGCTTCGAACAAGAATCTGTCAAGTCTGTATTATTATCTGTCAATGATTTTGCGTTATAATCTGTTGAATGAATATACTCTACTGGATTACGTGATAATGCATCAGCATTTAAATTTGTTTTCCCTGGTTTATATACTATATCATAATCGTATTCATTTAATCGGATTTTCCATCTCATTATTTTTTATGTGGGATCTTTTACGTTATGACGCTAAACTAAAGGTCTATGATCTGTTATTAGAGTAAATTTATGACCATATAAATATGGACGAAAATATTCGACTGCAAATAAAACAGCTAACAATTCCTTTTCAACAGTTAGATAATTAACATTGTTTCAATTTCTAGATGCATAAGCTACAAGAAGATCTCTCCTATCGGAACCTTGACTTAAAATAGCTCCTATAGCAAAATCTGATGCATCAGTAGTTACAAGGAAGGGTTCTAAAAAATTAAGAAATTGTAATACTGGTTCTGAAAAAATTATATCCCCCAATGTTTCAAAAGCAATTTGCCATTCAAAACCCCAATTAAAAGGCACATTTTTTTTTAAAACTGTAGTTAGCGGCTTTTCAATTTTAACCATATTGTTAATAAACCTTCTATAATATCCAATTACTATCGATTTATGAAAAAAAAATCGAATTTTTTAATCCGTTACAGCAGGCTCCCCCTTAAGCGTCTCAAATTATAGTTTCGGCTACCGAAAGAGGGGCAGTTTTACAACTAATTTATGATCTTACGAGGGCACAATATCGTGCCCGTTGACTTTCACGTTTATGGCTAACGCTGTATCTTTGAAGCAGCTATACGTATGTAGGTTGGTCATCCAACACCTCCCCTCTTTTAGTTCGAAGATAATAATCTTTGAATTTGAACAATTTCTAAAATCTGCCTTAGGCTAATATTATAGACAAAATGAATCAGTTACAAAAATATGACTTAGTGTCAATCGTGACATTACTTATGCTATATGAAACGTTTTATAAGATTTTTGGAAATTCAAACGTTATACGATTCTATAATACCAATTTAAATATATGAGTTATATTATACGGATTATTTGGAGGAACTTATACTAAACGCCAAATAAGACCATGACTGTTTCACGCAATCTGGAATGAGCACGAGAGGTCTCCCGAACCCCTCGATTCACCCACTTTCTTGCTTTCTGTCACGTGGGCGGTAGGTGTGTTATATACTGGGTGACAATGAAGTATAACGTGCAGATTGATAAATCATTACACAGGAATTATTAACTACATAAATAGTTAGTGTATATAAACAATTTTTTAATAATGATATAATTAATTATTAATAATCAATTTTGAAATTTTTATTTTTGCAGTAAGACATTAGAGATTATTAAATAATTACATAAAAATTAAAGAAAATTATATACAATTATATTATCATTTTCTCGCCAAATACCAAATGAGATAATGATTATAAAATATTAAGAAACATAGAAACATATAAATATTTTTTGCATCGTTTAATAAAAGGTAACAGTTTGTATAATGTAATAAAATGATTAAACATTGAACATATTGCTTTAAAATAATTATTTCAATAGAAATTCCACTTTTAGACCTCACCTCTTTTAAATTATACCGCCTACACCCTTTACCCTCATGTCAAACGCTCGCCCTTAAGACATCCTCTCCGCTAATCATACAACCTTCCAGTCCTCATTTGGCAATAAATGAAGAAAAATCTCAATACTTCATGGCGAACCAACAATACCTAAATACCTCCAGAGCATATTCACAAAAATATATCTGCGATCTCTCTCTCCCCCTCGAATCACTGGACGAAACCCCTAACTGTGAAACAGAATTACTGACAAACTCGCACAAAATTTCGTGGTCTAGATGAAACGTTCACATTGTCTTCATTGGACCCACTTACATCAAAAATTTAGAAAGTCCGAATCGTTGGTTATATTCAGTAGAGACGGCAGAAAAACTACAGGACGATAGGTTGATAGTGCAAAAACACGTGAAAGAAGCCGGAATACTCGCTCGACGTCAGGGTTGTAACGCGATGTTCGGTACAACTGTTATAACCGCATCTGACACAGTTACGTCTCACATCAACAAGACTTACAACCCTGTGAGAAACATTAACATAACATACGTCATGCCTACAATAACACCCTATCATATTTCGGCCATTATCAATCAAACAAGAAGGGACTTGGAAACCCTCCGCGACGACAAAACCTTAGGAAACACCATCGCTTTGAAAAATATCGAGAAAAAAACCAAAATCTTAGCCGCGCATGAAAGAGTTCAAAATATAATAACATATGGAATAAAGGGGACCTCTGTAACAACGGGAATAATAGTAGTTGCCATAATTTCCACAATCAGTATATTCTGGTATAAAAGATAAAAAAGACGAAGATGCATCAGGGGACCTGAGAGACCCACACTCCTAAGAACAATCATGTCAGCACCGACGCCGCCCGTAGTGACATCCCTCACCCCACTTTCATCGTTGGAAATGCACGAACTCAACAAGGACCACGTAAGACAATAGAAGTACACTGACCAGGAGTCGCCGGTAGCAACCGTTTTTCACCTGTCAGCACTAACGACAAAGAAACTTCGACCAACGAGAGCAGAGAGGGAGAAGCAATGAAGAACTTATAAAACCGGACCGAAGTGGCGAAGAACAATCAAAAGTTACTTAGACACAAATCAACCAGAAGCTCAGTAAACATGAGAGCATACTACCCAAGAATACGCCTCGACGAATACCTGGATGACAGGAGGGAGCCAACGCCTGGCACCTTGGTCGAGGCCATCTTGCCGGACAACGATCAGGCATATTTCCAACGGCGGAGGTGCGTCCAGGGAAAAGCCCTTATCAATCATAACACGCACCAGGTTATGTGTGGTCGGTGTGCGTGGACAGAGGATGAGGAATACCTGCAGCAATTCCACTGGGGGCCCATCCACTGTTTAACCCTTTGCGATCGGCAGATTTCGCTTTCGGGAGTATCAGCAGGTCGAAGCAAATCTATCGTTTCGCAATTACTTTTCCGTACAGGATTTAAAGTCAATATATGGATATTAAAACACACAGAATTTGTTGAAACTGATTTGTTGTATTTACTACTACTTATAACACGTTAGAATATAAAATTTTTAATCTTTGTAATGTTCTAAAGAATGGTATTTTGCGAAACAATCACCGATATTTAAAAATGTCCCCGCTACGGGGACACCGACTTCTACGATTTAAAAATGTTCCCGCTACGGGGACACCGACCGCAAAGGGTTAATATTGGAGGAGAGGGTCTGATATGTTACCCTGTGCACGGTCTGCAGGACCCAGGTACTACAAATCCGGGACAATAACAATTGCACTGCTGCCTGCAAGCCTTCATAGGCGGTGCCCCGACACCACCGGCCGGCCTTCCCGCGGCTCAGAGCGACACCATCCTAGTTCGAGGTTTACACCACCGAGAACGCCACACAGACGACTACAGCAGAAGAACCAGTTGCCCCGCCCTCTGCGAACCGCCCTCTAAAAAGTAAATACGAACATACTTTTCCTTTTTTTTTTATTTTTTGTTAGTTTACTTCCTTTTTTTTTTCTTTTCATTATTATTATTTTTGTCATTATTTGTACTTTCTTTTCCCCCTGCCTTTGTTCGTGTGAGTATCATGTTAAGGTATTCCATATTCCTACGCACCATTATATTGTTACTGCTATTACGCTACTATACTATTATTGTTATACTATTGTCATTTTCTTTTACAATGACGGCAGTCGCCTTGCCTGCGCGCGTTTAGCGTTTCCGTTACGGTGATTGTGAGTGACAGGCCAGACGACCGCCGCGCCGTCATTGAGTACCACTGCTGCCGCCGCTTGTTCTGCTGAATTATTTCGCTTCTCTATTGATCATAAAACAGATTTTGTAACTTTCCTTGACACCTTCCTGAGCAGAAAGGTATGCTCTATGGCATGTTCTGATTCGATTTTTTCCTAGACCTTTAGTTTGGGTGGGCCATGTATGGGGTAAAGTAAGCTACTATCTGGGGTAAAGTAAGCTGAAATAAAATATGGCTTTTAACCCGTAACTGGCGTCGTCCCATTTTTGTATTTTAAATAATTTGACATCGTCAAGTCTACAATTATTTCTTATATACATGTACCGGAGTTATATATAATGCTTAATTTTTACTATTTTGAGGAAGGTACAGAAATCTACGTGGCCGATAAACCGTAGAAATAACTGACACAAAACGTAATTTTGCGGGAGTCTCCTAGATTCCACGACACCGATTACGGGTTAATGAAGATCGTAATTATTAAATTAACATTATTAGAAGTTTTTAAATATTCAAACTATTTTTTAATACAAATTTAACGTCACTAAATTTTAATTAGATAAACACATCTTCTGAAATTAAATTAAAATGAATAAAAAACAATAATTATTAATAAACATTAATAAAATAGAAATTATAAATGATCATTAATAAAATTATAATTATTACTTAAAAGTAGTAATGAAATTGAATGAAAATTAATAATATCTAATATTTACGACGAAGTGTTATTTATAATACATTATCTAATGACTTAATGAAAAAAATGAATTTATATTACCTTGGAGATCTCCAGAAAATAAATAATCAGCGCAAGCTGGAAGTGTCGCAGTTTCGCGTGGTTTCGCGCTAGCTGACAAGGTTAAGCTATTGTACACCTCACTCGCGCACGCGGATCTTTTCTCGCACTCCCGCTCACTTTACCCCAAATACATACTCAGTGGAAAATTGTTTATTTAATAATGTTTAGGTTATTTTATTTTAAAACGCATGCACATATATGTTTACAAGTTTTTTTTAAACACACACAAAAAATGTTCGTGTTAAAATAGTATGTTTATGACTCATTTATCCAAAAAGCTAATCTGAAAAAAAAAACCATTCGGAGGTATCTAAAACTTGATTCTTAATTTCTTAAATGAATTTACATTGTTTAGTACCTGAATGTGCATAACTATCATCGTTATATTATGTAAATTCAGTATGTCAAGAATTTGTAAATATATTCTATTTTCAAATAAATAATTAAAAAAGATCACTTTACCCCAAGACTCACTTTGCCCCGGTTTCCCTAATCTCTATAAGACAGTCAACTCATAATCATCGGGTACATTTTATGACTCTGCACAGATTTGTTGAGATGTATAAGCAAAATGACGGTACTCACTTAATTATTAGCTATTTGTAAGCAAGGTATGTTTTTGCAGACGACAAGAAGAACTCGTTAAATATCTTTTGCAGCGTTCCAGAATTTATTTAAAGGTTAACACTAAAAGAAGTGAGGACCTTTGCTTATGAATATGCAGTGGCCATTGATATAAATTTTACTAGCATCTACACAAATAAACAGCAAGCCTCGGTCGACTAATTTTTCGCTTTTCTAAAGTGGTATCGGAAATTGTCTTTAAGATCCCTTGAATCTACGAGCCTCTCTAACGCTACAATCTTTAATAAGCATAATGTTGAGTTTTTCATTAATTTAATTTAGTTATATTACTCATAACTAACCTTTGTTCCAAAATTTAACAGTGTACCATTTTGACCTTTACTGTGTAACACCTGGCCCCATCTCGAGGGACTTTGATATATAGACCGCTTCACCTTTAGACTGAGTTTTTTTAAAGTCATGGTTTTGGTTGAATTGTGTAAAATAGCGACATCAGTAGAGAAAAGTACGTATTTTAAGTGGGAGTCATTAATGGTATCGAATATGGATTGCGAAGAAATAAAATAAAGAACTGATAAATGTAACATCTAGCCCCAGTCTAACCTATTAAAATTGTGAATAAGACACGCGTAAAGGTGTCGGGATTCCTCAGTGAGCCGGACTGGGACGAGAAACTGGTCCCTACAAGGACAACGAGGTAAGGGTGACGTACGATTCGCTACAGGCCGTTTCGCCGACTCATTTTCATCAGAGCCCGTTACTTTTTGTGTTCGCACTTAAAAGCGCGCATGCAACTTGCCCTCCAGTCGCGCCTTTTATACGGAAAGTGTCAGTGACCCGCCCGATCATTAACCCGTTCATTTGCCCACTTCCGGTGCTTTGTGTGCCTTCTGCCTTTCAGTTCCGTTTATTTGCGGGATTTCTGATTTTCGACACTCGACGGACACTTTGACGATCTTCCGTTGGAAAATGTTGTTATTTCCTGAAGTTTCATAACTTCTTTTCATTGCACATTTCATTTCTCCGAAAATATAACGAGAAATGTCGACAGTCAGCGCAACCACTGACCCAGTCGCGATTAACGAGAATCATCAGATTGGAAACGCTTGATAGACATTGTCGTCGCTCCGTGCACTAGTGACCTAATGAAATCCTTACGATTTCGTACAGTCGCCAGTGCAATAGAAACTCGCGGAGAAAGGATACAAGGTTCAGAAGTTCAGAACGGCTCTCATTTTGGCAGTCGCGCTTGACGGGGTTTCGTCTTATTATTACACGCGGCGGCGAGTCTATTCTAGACTCTAGAATCTAGAACTTGAAGCCAAATTGAAAATCTTCCGTCCATCCTCTGCCTAAAAAAAAGATCAAGAAGAAGCTAGAACAAGATCACTTTGGAAACGAAGAAGATGTATTACTTGCGCCACAGCAATCAGTCCAAGGCGCCTTTCAAAATTAGAGTGCTTGATATGTAAAAATTTATTTTCTTTAACGCATGTCATTTTATTTTTTTTGTATTTTTTTTTTTGTATTTTGTTACATTAAGTGTTTCTATTACGTTTTATTTTTGGTATAAGGTTGCCATACCACTGTGGTACTGTCAGTGAAATAATTAAATAAATCGCTTACAACAAAAAGAAGAATATTTCCCTCATAATAACAGAAAACACAAACCCCTTACTATGATGAACCATGCCATCTAGACACAATGCGCCCGACGGAGGGTTAAATTCTTGTTCAATCTTCGTAAAACGTTATTTAAATTTATTATAAAAACTACAGTTTAGCAGTGAAATCATTCTGTAAAACATTAGGAGTTCTAAATATCTTCGAAATGTGTCTATTTTCAACAATTGTTACGAAAGATTGAGGCTTTGTATAATGATGATATAAATATACTTGTACTGGCAAACATGTCTAAAATATTTTGGACTTCATTTTGCTCAATAAAATTAGTCTTAAGTTTAATATATTATTATGCGTCGCTACAAAATAATTCAGCGCATGTATAACTAGCGAATAGTGAATTCAGCAAACGTTGCATCACATAACTTTCTTATATTTTTAAGAATTTTTGTACGTTCATATGTCCATGAAGAATAGAATCTTGAATAATTTCATAAACAAAAAGATGTACATAGTAATAGAATCTCATTATTCTTGTACAGTAAAAACGTAGAAATTTTGTGGTGTCTACTAACTGTATGTAATTATGTTTTTTAGTAGAACGAAGTGCGATTTTACTATATTTTTAATTAACTAAATTTACATGAAATAAAGTGTGTCTATAGTAGTGTTAGTCTATGTAAACATCTGTAATATAATCAGAAGGTATGAAGATAGAAAAAGTTATATAAGAACTAGATAAAATAATTCTTCTAATAGTGTTAATACTTTTTATAAGTTATACGTAGTAACTGAATTTTCCTTTAAGTTTATCATTGATGGAAAATCATATGAAGTTTCTTTAAGTTGATAATTAATATTATCTAACGAAACCAAAGATGTTGGAGTTACAAATTTGAATAACACAGAAGAATTTTTATAGAAGTTGCTACGTTATCTTTTGTTACCATTTAAATTACAAAAAACACTGAAGTGTTAGAAGTACTGCTTCTTCGGATCGGCGAAATAGTTTTTCTAAAGTAATTGTTCTAAATAACTAGTTTTATTATGTGAAATTGAATTTTTTAGATATTGATTCTCGTAAGTAACAGTAATAAATTTTCTTTATTATATAAATGATACTGATCGATGACAAAAAATCATTTTCACAATTGTAGTTGTGTTGCATGCAGGACACGAAATAATTCAACAGTTGTCTGAATGGTACAATAAATAACCAATCATCTTTCATGAAACCCAAAGGGAAGTAGTTTATGTTTGAAATACATATGTAAGTATGTGTATAATAACTAAATAACGTCGAATATTCGTGAGTACTCCTGTGTACATGATCTTTATTTTCGTTTTATGCCGCACGTGATTAAACGATGTTTTCCAGTTTTTTGTTTACCTATAACTGTATATTCGAAACAGTAAGTTTTATCAGAATCGAAAAACTTGGGAATCTATTCTATTCTTGCTAATACTAAGTGAAGATCGTTAGGAAATGGAACAATTAAAATTCACCACGGATTTGAGTACATAGAGCAGCCGAATTTCAAGCAGTCTTATTTTAATATTGAAACACTCCCTGAACGAAACTGGGCTATCGCGGTGCTCGGACGGCTAAAACGAGTTTTACGGCTTCTGACCACCTTCGGTGTCTCCTTTTGCTTCTTTTCCTACAGTCCTTGCTACGTCTGTGGTATTTAAAGGTGCTATCTCCTAGAAATTCATTTTTTTTTTGCTTTGTCTTATCGTGAACACTTCTTTTAGAGTGAAGTACGGTTAATCATTTCAAAGTTTAATCGTACCTGTAATAGGTCAATTTTTGGGTTTCTATAGTATCATTATTCTTTTTACCTAAACTTTTCGTGAAATTAAAAATTCCATTTTTCCATAACAGTTTTATAACATTACAAATCATGATTTTATTTTCCCAAGAGTGCTTTTAATCGGAGTTCCCGGGGAATCTATAACGTATGTGTATATCCTATAATGTTACGCTGATCTCTTACTATCCCAGTTCGGTTGGTAATTTTACTAGGACAGACAGTCTGAATCAGTCTGCTTGGACACTTGCCGGTGGCCATTAAGACTATCCTTTTATTACACGATATCGTAATTTTTTTATTTTTTCTGAACCCATTGTCCGAGTGTATCTCGTGAAGTGAATGTACGCATTTACATATATAGTACAATGCACACGTTGATCATTCCCGCGTCTTTGGTATCCTGTTTACCTTCGCTCGAGCAGGATGCTGTGAATTTGCAAACGCGGTTCGCAGGTATAATCAACCACCGTGCAATCGTTTCGTACACAGGTAACATACCTTTCCGATCCTTTTTTTTAACACACTGGAGTGAATTTTGAGAAACTTCGACGTGAAGGGCTTTTTAACCCAGTGTAAGGCGGCGAAGGTGGTTTATTCTCAAAGATGGCGTATCTTCAAAATGCAGCAACCCAATATACCCCATTCTGTATCCATATACAGGGTGGCCCACATAACTCTTAACAGCTCAATATCTCGAAAACTATGCCATCGATTTTAAAGTTCTTGGTCTTAAATTGCATGAGTCTGAAGGGCCTTTCTAACTACATAAACGTGAAGTGGCCCCCCCTTCCCCTTTAAGGGCGGGGGGTACCTTTATAATTTTAAATGGAACCCCCTATAAAACGTTACATATTTAGATTCTACAGGAAAGAACAAGTAAATTTTGTCTGAAACATTTTTTTGTCCATACCTAATAGTTAACGAATAATTTCATTTTGTTTCTTGAAAATGGTCTGTGCGTAATATCAAGTTGGTAATTCAATACCAACAAGACTTCTCCCATTCACTAACGTAGGTGTTCGAAATAGTGTTCATTCACATTACCTTGATAACCAGTTGTCTACAAGTTTCGAGCAAATTGATAGCAATAAATCTCAAACGTTGTCTAAAGAAACCATAGCCATCTGTTTCCGCATTTGACTTGAGTCTTGCAGGCTACGCCAGTTGACAAAATGGGAAAGTAAATTGGCACAACGTATTGCAACATGACCTATGATAAAAATTCTTTTTTTTAAATAAAAACACCCCCCTCCCCACTTTTATTAATTATCAACTTAATTGCATCGTTTTATAGAGCATACAAAATCATTCAATTTTTATTATAATCATTTTTTTATATCTATGATAGTTTTAAAGATATACAGGGAAATATGGAAACAGCTATCTACCTTCAAGGGATGTTTCCACCCGGAAGAACTGAAATTGGGCCCAAAACAAAAATTGCGCTATACTTCTCTCGAGTTCCCTACAAACCTGCAAAGTTTAAAAAAAATCGGAATTTTCGGGTTACCGAACTTCCCTTGTGAGATAGTCACGTATAAACACTGATAATACCTTCAATACTGAATCACGAACAGAATAATCGATTACGATTCCAGACGCAAAATCGGTCATGTTGATAAACATTGTCACGTAAACTCTGCGGTCTTACGGAAATCTTTGCTGATATTGAATCTCCAACTTGATATTAGGCGCACAGACTATTTTCAAGAAACAAAGTGAAATTATTCGTTAATTATTAGGTTTACAGCTAATAAAGCTCAGTACTTTTTTACTCAAAATTTAACGCTTTTCGATATCTTGGCATAAAAAATATAGCATTCCATTTTAAAAAACGAAGTTGACCTTCATATTTCCGAAACGCCTTCACATACAAAAAACATATATGCATTACATAGTGTATCCCTCCAAACCATACAACTTTTCTCTGAGAAATTTTTTCATACAATTCATACTTTAGAAGTTATTCAGAGTGAACAAGTTGCGTGGACCACCCTGTATACATATAGATATATGCAGTGAGCATTGGGTCTTCCTCCATCGCACACGGCTACTTGTGAGCACGGCTCCAGTCTCTGCTTTTTTAGTAAACAATCAATAATTCCAACTTAAGAAACAGATAGTGCCGAATCCGCGATCAATGAGGTCCGCATTCCTTTCATAAACATTCATTTTAGTCGCTGTCATTGCGTATCACGATGAGTTATGATTATTTCACTTTTTATTCACCGTAGAATTTAGGAGAACGCTAACAGTCAGTGCAGGCGATATAGTTTTTTGACCGATTCGGTAATTTTGCCATATTGATAATAAAACTACGTTCATATCATCCCGTATCTTAACCGAAAATCGAATTTTCACGCGTATACTTATTTTACAAAATACAAAATACTTTGCAAAATTACCCAATCGGTCAAAAAACCGTATTGTCTGAACTGGCTGTAAGACGTTACGCTCAAACAAAATTCATAGATAGCATGGGTACAGCATCTTACAGAAAACTCGTTACGCGAGTTGTGTTCAGATTGTAACGTAAACCTCAAGACAGAAAGAAGCCCACTTTACTCCTCTGTTTCGCGATATCCGTTTCCTGTCGAGCGAATATTTTGTGCTTTCTGTTAAGGGCTCTTCTGTGGTTAGAAATTTTTTAAAATTCTATGGGAACTGTAAAATTATTAATATGATTTAATCATATAAATTCAGTAAAATACTTTTATTTTAAAAATCTTTTCATTAGATTAAAACTTTCTATTGAAAATACATATGTTATAAAAGCATCATTATGTATTTCATTAATATATTGCAAAGTCCGTCAAAACTTTTGCACTGACGTCTGGCCTGATGGGTTATACTACTCAAATGAAGCACTGCTCAGCTGATACACGGTCTCGGTCGCTGACCGTCAGTGCTGTAGCCACCTTGTGTTCTACTTACCTCGCAACCAGGGCTTGAAAACTGTTATGATATCGATTTAAGTTCCCGAAACAGTTATGAAGAACCTTTGTTCTGAATAACTGTTATGAAGAACTTAAATTTTAGACTATGTCAGTTTCAGTTAAAATTCTTATATCAGCTCCAATATCAGTTCTATAACTGTTATTTTTTACGTTCTATATAAGTTCTAAAACGGTTATAGAACCTATTTTTGTAATGATTGTGCAAAAATGTACAGTAAATGAAATCACAACACGTTACAGCTATAGATTACTATGTAATAACACAATTTTTGAAAAAATTATTATGAATAAGTAAGTAAATATATATGGTTTCGTTTACTATATGAGTGTCTCAGGTGTCAAACTGATTTATTTAACTTTACATAAATTACTGAAATTTCATATTTTTAATACATTTGATATATTCCTTCAATATTGAAACTAGGCCTTTTATAATTTACTATTTAGTATTTGTTTACGTAAAAATCTTGAGGAAATTTTTTAAAAATGTAACGTCCATATTCACATAGATTTTTTTATTGCGTGGACGTTTGTTTTTCTATGTTTGAGGATTGAAGGAAAGAAATGCAGTGGATAAAGTCCATTAGCGCATTCACCAGAAATATCAAAATGTTAAAAGTTCGGTTCAATTTAGAATTCCACTATTGAAATCTAATTGCAACCACACTTCTCAGTTCGTATGTAACTGAAAAATCGATAATACTAATGCAGTTTCATGGCTCCTCTACGAACTGTCGCGCACCTTTGAATTATTAAATCGTCCTTTCTACTCACTCTCGTTACTTATGTAAATCATTACACGATACCGTTATATACGCATTGCGCTGATCAGCAACACGACTTACGGGGAGCCACTCTGTGGGCCGTGAACTGTGTGCGTGCGCTCACACAACAATGGAAACCGTGTGTGTATACGCGATGCACGAGAGAGACATTCGATTTTGTAGAATTTAATTTCTGCCTCGATAATTGCACAAATGAAATTTTCACGGGTATAGTACTCACGGGTAGACTTTACTACAGGGTGGTCTGGTCCTTAAAAACACCAATAAACACAATACGTTGAAAGAATTGGAATTTTAGAAATAGTGCGATTGTGAGAGACGTCGATGAAGCACACAAGATGGCTGCTCAAATCACATTTTGTCATATATCACACGATTTAGTTGTTTTCTCGTCAAAAGCTGACCAGACCACCGTGTACACCACTGTCACACTATCGTAGAAGTGCGATTTTTGTTAATTTATATTCTCACACATTTACTATTCTCGGATTGTCAACTGTCTATTTAAGATTTCTAATCGTGGAATTATCACGTTTTTCAAGTTTCGGAATGATTCGAGTAATTTTATCGTCGATCAGGATCCAATACTTTGAAAATTACAGTGTAGAATCTACACATGAACATACGGTGGATTCCAATAAAAATTCTTCTGAGTCTATTGTGAACTGTAGCATTTTTTCTTCGGGCGTCCTTTCCTTCAGACAAACGAAGTGTCGCATTTCGTGGTCAAACCGGATAATGTTGATTTCTTGCATCGTTATTTGCCTTCAATTAACCGAGTCTCACAGAATATCGTGGAAGCTTTTACAAGGTACAGACATTGAATCGTAGAAACGTCGAAACGTCGAAACATGATCACGGATTTCGCGAGGAATTACCACGCTCAACCCAGGAACAATATTTACACTGTAAGAGTAATGCATGTAGGCTTTCGAGTTCGAGACTGTTATACGATGGTGCGCCGCGTAGGACTCGATTGCACCAGGCAAGGAAGCGATTGTGTGAATTTATCATCGATCCGGGTAGAAAGGGAAGAAGGAGAGACAGCGAGATCAGGGAACCTTTTGGCTCGGTGTTCCCTCTTTTCTTGACGTCTTTCAACGTTTCGCTTTCGTTCTACGACAGTACACAGGCAACGCTCACTCGTACAAGCACGCAAGTAGTACATGTATAGTAGTACATGTTGATCGCAAAACACTTTCACGGTGGCCTTTCGCGATTCCTCCGTGAGATCCTTGTGGCTCAGAGAATCGAACGATCTCGGTGAGATGCCTTTTGATTACCATTCAGATAAGGATAGGAAAGAAGAGAATCGTTTAGGATGACAGAACACGTCGCTTCTTTGTTACATAAATCTATAATGACGTTAACAGAGGTCACTATTAAGTAACAATAAATTGTGTAAGAAAGTTATAACTAGACTGTGGATTTTTATACGTTCATAGTATCTCCTAACCTAGGATAGGTAGTAGAATAATAATTTTAATACAATCTAATAGCATTTATGTATTATTATCAAGATATTGAAATCCTTAATAGTGGAAATAAAATTCTGTTTCATTCTGATTTTTACATAATTATGTCCAGAATTGTGAATTCGCATAAATATCCGCGGTCTATGTAGTTATGATACATTGATCCTTTGATTATACTCGGGTGCAGAAATCTACAGGGATATCTGTACGAGGGAATATATAATATAGAAATGAAATACAGTGCTCGCCAAAATGATTGAAATGAAAGTTTTTGTTATCAGTAAAGGGTATAGCAGAATAAGGAGGTCAAAAGTACCCTTTGACTGATTTGGATCTATGATACACCATTCGATAGCATATAAAAAAAATAACTTGTATCAAGTTGCAACCTTCTATCTCAACCAGGAGGGTAATAACAAAGAAAATTACTGGTTTTTCCTCTATTTTCCCTACTTAATGGTACACAAAAATTCTGTGAAAAGTCTGATAGATATTGACTAGGGCACATAATTGAGAAGTTTTTGCAACTTTTTGGTTGAGAATCTTAGTTGTGAAAAATTAAGAACGAAAAAAATGCCGAAAAATTTTTTTTTTCTTATATAAATCTAAGAGCGACTACTTTTACATAATTATAGTAAGTATATATTACCATAAGGATTGTCCTTAGTTTTTTGGAGATTTTTTGGTAGGGTGCGCCGTACTTTTAAAAATCAAAAACCGATTTCTTCGGCGTTTTTCCGTACAAAAGTAACTTATACAGAAAACCCTTCCTAACAGCAGGGTCAAATTTTAACCGTTACATTGAAAACACTCAAAGTGACCTTCATATCTCGTTAAAAGATGACATAACAACAAAGTAATTGTTATACTGCATAGCCCTTTCGATATCATACAACCGTTTGTTTGAAACATTTTTTCGTATAACAAATAGTTAACAAGCAATTTATGTAGCACATTTATACTCTCTTCAATAAAATCGTGTTGATGATACCACGGGTATGTGGAAGTAGAGGTGTCAGACAGATTATCATGCAATTTACCTATGTACTAAGAGGTTCCATCGCCAGCGATGTCTTGAATGGTACAGCAATGGCGAGGCATGCTCTCCACTAGGGACTGAGCGTATGATTGTGAAAGAGTACTACAATACTACCCGAATTTGGCGGCAGAGGGCTGCACAGGTCTGAATACGTTTTTCCCGTGGTTTAAGTTTCATCAGAGACCACACGTTTTCTATTGTTTTTGCGTCAGGACATTGCGAAAGCCATGATAATGTAGAAATGTTCTGATCTATCTTCCACTGGGTATTGGGCAACCTAGCCGGGTCCCTTAAGCATTTTTAAAAAATGGGAGATGTATTTGTTTCTATTTAAAAATTCTTACTGACATATTACAAAGTGAAATTATACAATAATTAAAAATAAAAACTAAAACCGTCGCATGGGGTTTCGAATGGGGCATCGGACGGGGTCTTCATCATGTGCGTATGAGAGAAATCATGCTGCTCTCGGCGTCGGTCCTTTTATTAATTAGGTGCAATTATACGCGCGCCGAATACATTATTGTCCGATTATTTCAAAGTTGTTAGGAATTTCTCAGATTTTGAAGGAATCATTTTATCTGCTCAAAGAAACGAATATACCGTGAATAAAGAAAGTCCATATTGAGGATGGAACACTTGTGACATTATTTAGAGGACAAAAAGAAAAGACGATGTGTTGTATTTCCATGCATATTTTCCATGCTCACCGACATCAAATCTAAAAAAATGCATATGCGTGGACCAGCTTAACAAAGAAATCTAATTTTGAAAATGCTTCTCAAATTAATATCTTCCAAGCTTTCATTTTACTGTACGTAACATATTAATGTAATGGATTTTTCTTCCAATGTTTTCATATGTATATATTGCAATAGTTAGAATAATTTGTGTATAGTGTATATAAGAGGATATGTACATATTAAAGAGGAATAAATACATCTCCCATTTTTTAAAAATGCTTCTTAAATTAATATCTTCGAAGCTTTTATTTAACTGACATATTACAAAATGAAATTATACAATAATTAAAAATAAAAACTAAAATCGTCGCATCGGGATTCGAACGGGGTTTCGGACAGAGTCTTCATCGTGAACGCGTGAGGGAAATCATGCTGCTCTGGGCGTTTAGCACGTAAACTTTAGGTTGCTTGGGTTATGAGATTTTTTACCTGTCTTAGGCTACTCGGCCGTCGCATCGTAAACGTGTGACGTAGGACTTTCGCTGAGAACACCCAAAGCAGAGCGCACATGGACAGAGGTAGAAAACGCTTGTGGCTGGGAAGTCGCCGAGTAGGACGTAGTGGAGCGGGACTCACGGACAGGGTTGAATATGCTTGGGTAAAATACCCACGGGAGGCATGGAGAGGGTAAGCGTTCGCTCGGTTATCCCATGATTCTGGCATCACTGGTCAGGATGCCGTTCGGCTTTTCAAGCCATGAGTCCAAGTTCACGCTGTCGTTACCCGAGGCACATGGAAAAAGCGGGGGACAAGTTCGAGTGGCTGGCAAACGCGACCTTGGCTAACTTGTCTCGTGTTAATCTTGGCTCGCTTCCTTCAAGGCCATACGAACCAAGATATTCCTATATCAGACAACGCTTGATGCTGCTCTTTCGAGTGCTGTCTGAGTGCAGGTGGTACGTCTGGAGATGTTATCGTCCTCCTTACTGCGAATCGTGCTTTGGCTGTATCAAACTACGATGTCGGGAATAGTCTTCAGCTATTCCTTTTCACTTTCAACAACGATCATCTCGCGGAAGATTGAATATCAGACAAGTCTTGAAAGCGAAATCATCGTAGCGTTCGGTCAGAGTACCGTTAATTTTTCGGTTCTTCTGATCTTAGGATTAAAATCTTGCTATAATTGAATTAAATTTTACGGATAAAAGAAAACTTACGGGAGTTAAAAGATTGTCGCCGATTGATACAAAGACTATTTAGAATTTTCATGTTGAACAAAATGAATTCCACCATTTAGAACAATGCCGGTTTCTTTTGTATATCGTAAAAATTGTACCTCTGCAGTTTCTTCTGTGCACCCATCACTTTGAGTCCTTAATGCATAAGTAATGCATTATGCAATGAGTGCAGCTTCAAAATCAAATTCAGTCTGAAAGGTTTTATAAGTTTCAAATGATAGTTATTGAATTGTGGATTTCATACACTTACAGTGTGTATTTTCACACAGATACCTATGTGATTTTTTTAAAATTCACTATGGCGGAAGTTTATTAGAAATTAAGAATTTCTGTTAGATACGGATCATGTCGTTACTATTTTAATACACCTTCCTAATTTGTAAAAAATATTAACATATAGCATATTTTAAAATTTTTCTGGTTAGTAATTCTATATAAAACCATTCTTAAATTTCTGATCTCTTAATTCTGTGATTACGAATTATTCATGTTTGCGAATATTTTTTAGTTAGCAGTAAATACTTACAATTGTTAACTGCAACTTGCACGTGTTAACGTATGGACTGTTTGCAATATCGTTTCAAAAATTGTACTAAATTAGTATTTAACTATGCTACATTACTACAATTACTAGGAACGTTGCAGAGATAGACAAACTCATTATCTAAATAAAAAGTTTCGAATAACGAATAAAAGATAAAAAAAGTAGTTCATCATTTTTAATTGTTTAAACGTGGAAATTTCCTGAATATGTTAGTGTTACTCAAATTTGTGTAAATGATAGTAAATAGCCATTAAAGTTTAAAAAAGAGCCGATCAGCGTACTTTCTCAGCATTGTTCTTGTATTTTCATGAAAAATTCTTTACCTGGCATGAATTTGCTACACAGTATCGGATTCTGTAGACATCTCTGAAGAAGAAGTCATCCGGAAAAGGTGTCGGAACGGTTTTTAATTTAGGCAAGTCTAGAAAATCGTCGACGACGTGTGCACGATGTTTTGCCATTGCTAGCTTGCCTCGACTGGCCAGTGCAGTAACTACGCAAAATCGACACTATGATGTAAGTAGGTACGTACGTTATAATGATATCAGAAAAGGATATTACTTTTCCATCTTAAGCTGTCTTTCAGAAGTATTGAATCATAAATTTATTAAAAATAGACGCTTAAATAATGATCAAATAGACTTCGCGTTGCCTTTAAATAAGCTCTAAATATTGCAATATTTGGGTAAGTATTGTAAATCTTGTAAAATCGTAAATAATTATGCTTGCTTTTTAACGGCCTTACAGTACTGAGTCAGACGTATTCATGTATTGAACATCGAAATTGTTGAAAAATGGAAATAATCTAGAAAAGTTATTTATAATTGTATGATTAGTATTGAAGAATACGTGAAGAAATGAAACATTATACACAGGTATACATAGAAAGTAGGTGCCCATTGGACAGTATTATTGGTGTCGATTACGCGTAGCTATGGCACTGACTAATTGAGACGAGTGAGTAATAGCGTCATAGTGGCAAAACATCGTGCACACATCGTCGACGGATATTTTCTCAATCTATCCGAATTAAAAATAGTTCCAACACTTTTTATGAATGATTGTTTCTCCAGTACTGCCTACTGAATCCACTACTGTGTAGCAAATTCATACTGTAGAAAGTACGCACATCAACTCTTTTTTAACACGTTCCGTGCCACATGTACCACCGGTGGTACACGCAGCCTGAATGGGAAATTTAACGTGTACCATCGGTGGTACATATGGCACGGAACGTCTTAATGTTGAACTGTAGTTTAAAACAAGACCAACAGCCTCTATTAACAAAAGACTCACATTTTCGGTAATTTATGACTTGAAAAACGACATAAAGATTGTCTGGCTACGTACGGCCTTTTTCACTGTGGCACGGAACGTGTTAATCTTTGATGGCCATTTACGACCATGTACCATTAAAAACCACCAAATTTGATAACTGTATCCACTAATATATTTAGGAAACTCTCCTTTATCTTTGAAGACTAAATGAAACTTTCTATCGTGTTCAGTTTTCTTCTAACACATCATTTTTGCCAAAAATTCTGCGTATTTACGAAAATTCATGCTTTTTAAAAACCGAGCGTGGTTTTTAACAATTCTGCTTCTAGATTCGTGTTTGGGATGAGGAACCCTCCAAGGATCACCCAATGGATATTCAAAATTCGTGTTGAACAGTTTTTCCCCTTGACTTAAGGTCGAAAGGCATACGTTCCGCAATCGGACATTTATGCTTGGTGCACACTAGCGATGCGACGTTGTTGCGATTTCCTAGCGCTGACATATTTTGCAACGGTAATGTACTGAATATCACCGGGGATATCGTAGCGAGATTGTACGCACGTGTGTTGCATCGTTGGAAATATAAGCGCGAAAAAGAAAAACTCAAAAGCAACAAACATGCATTGTCTAAAATTTTAATTGAAAACGACTTTGAAACCGACCATTTGCATGCCAAATGTTTGCATTCGTACGTGTCGATGGTCACAACATATGGAATTTAATTAGTCCAAATAATTTTATATCAGGCTGTACGTCAAATTATTAGACTCCATCAGCTTATTATAGTACGGAAGGAAGTGGGCTCGATGTATGGTACCTACTTCATAAAGTGGTGCAGAAAGAATGGCCTAATTAACCCCCGTAATAGGGTTAAATATGGATAATTGCTGGACCTGGAAATACACTATCCCAACAGCCTAACATGCCGGACATACTAAATACACATAGCTTATCAGTGCATATTTTCATTTGGAGACTTTCTTTCCTAGTCTTTCAGCGTTACTATAAAAACCTATTCCGCAATTGTATGTTTCGTTCTGTATGTTTCTTGATATACTTCAATACAGCGAATTCAATACAGCGATTATTTTGTAAATATCTCGTTAAGTATTAGGTTTAGGACGTATGAAGGTCAACACATTTTTACTCAGAATTTTATACTCTATCGACCTATGGCACAAAAAATAGATCATTCCGTTAAAAAAAATCAAGGTGATCTTGAAATCTCTGAAATGCCTTTACCCACAAAAAAACATGTACTTTATAAGGTGTGCCCCTTGATGCCATTTAAATTCCCCGCCTCAAAATTTTTATAAATTGTAATATTAAGTCATTATTGGAGGTGATCATGTTAGCTGAGAATTCTTCCAATCGACTAAAAATTTTTTATCATTTCATAAAAATGAAGGGAAAAGGGAAATTAAGCGTTGCTTTTTCTGTCGTATGAATTACATTTTTAATTGCATGTAGAATTTTCTGTATGTATAACTTTACAACGTTTATTTGTTATTTCAAGTAAAACGGTGTAGGTGTCAGTAATTTGGTAGGTGACAGTAATTGGCTCTTTTACCCTATTAAATGTTCCAGAACATAAGCTGTGAATAGCTCACAAAATTTAAAGAAGGTGAATGGTTTGATGCGTTAAGTACGTCGGTTGTTTGTCCAAGTAATTTGTTGTGTAACTTACTGGAAATGAATATTAACCGAAACAATTTCCGAGGTAACAATTATGTAATAACAATTGCGAATTCTTCGAGAGGAAGTTTAATTTTAATAAATTGCGAATTGGTCGTCTAATATGATCATTTTAAAGTTATATATTTAATTTGCATGAATTTATTTTTGTTAGTTGTCATTTTGATTCCTTTATGTAGGCCCGCATTTCTAGGTGTCAACATACTTCATACGATATATCTTACATCAATTGTACACGAATATTATTCGATTTGATATCTTTATTTGATCTTATTTATTTGCTGGAATATGTGAACTTGATTGTTTCTAATAGAAAAAAATCTATGTTCTGATTTTAGGCAGTGAAACTCGAATCAGTGCACCAAGGAAGGACGAGGTATTTGGTCGTCGTGTCATGCACAGGAAGGCAAAATGCCGAAGAGAGTTGCCTTCTTGGTATCGACTGTCACGACAGGGCGACCGTCGGTCTTGTACTCCGAGTCCTGGCCGACACTGCCATTACTCTCGACGGCGACGGGTAGGTTGGCCGTTTTCAAATTTCACCATTGCTTCGGACATACTCGATAAATATGTACAGAGTGATGCACAAGAAACAGGACACCTAAATATCTCTGTTAGGATTGAAGATAGGAGAAAATGTTAATAACAAAGAAGAAAGTGGTACTGTTTAAAGCGGCAAATATGATGATATGAACAGATTTTCTAAGTGTTGCTATCTCCAAAGTTTTTTAAGGTCATCGATTATTTTTAAATGGCATATATTTTTGACATCATAACACAGTAGCTGATATCAAGGCGAGTTCAACGATGTTCTACATTATAACCTTGAAATGACATTGGACCAATAAATGTTTGATAAAGCAAGGACAACTTAAAAATGTGCAATCTCTTTATTTGAATTAAATTAAGCGTTCAAAATGGTGGCCTTTAACAGTAATACAAGCATTCAAACGTTTTGCAAGAATTTGAAGTGCCCTTTCAACCGATTCCGATGAAATTGATGCATAAAACCTAATTACTTTTTCTCGCATGTTATCTCGTGTAGTTGGTTACTCGCGATAAACATCATCTTTTAGTTTTCCCCACAGAATGAACGACCCTGGAATATTAACGTTTGGTGTGGAATTTAGAAAATAAAATAATTGAACTTTTTTTTACTTCCGGCACATTAAATGCAACGAGATTCGTTACATTTTCAGAAGAATCATTACCGGTTCTTTCCGAAGATTTTTTTTTTAAGAAAACTGACAGATCATATTTATCGTTAGCAACCAAATACACAAAACCTTTAATTGCTCGTATTATTACTGAAGGTCACCATTTTTATTCAACACTTTTAATCACCAATATAATTCAAATAAAGTGATTCTTCATTTTGAAGTTGTCATCGATTTATCATACATTTTTTTTAGTTTAAGGTCATGTCAAAAATTTACGATGCCATTTAAAAAACATCGATAACCTTAAAAAACCTTGAAGATAACAATCAGAAGATCTGGTCATATCAACATATTTGCCCCCTTGAACATTACCACTTTCATCTTTACCATTTTCTCCTACTTCAATCCTAACATAGATATTTAGGTGTTCAACTTTCCGTAATATTACCCTGTATATCTTCGTTCATTCTTGCTTACTTAATCACATAATCATCGCTGCATCGTGCTACATAGCATTGTGTTTTTATTGGAATACTATATAATGCTTGTTATGTGTATTTCTAAACACAGTCGAAAATGAAGTTATATTTCTCTAGTACGCTATATACATATGTACATTTTCAGTATTGGTAATGTTGATTAATGAAAGTGGACATAAGTGAATTCTGCAGACGTTGTTTCACAAGCTTTTAAACTTCAATTCTTAGAGTTCATAATTTTTAAGGTCACATTTTCGGATGACACTTTTTCCAAATCTCCTTTGCAATAATAGCTGCTGAAATGAAATTTTCAGCGTCCAACTTGAGGTACATAAGTGATCAAAATTTTAAACCTGAATTAAATCTCAACAGCATGAGTTTATACAGGAATGACAAACCTTCTGTTGAGGAAATCACGCATTACAATTTAGTCAAGTATGAGTTTGGATATTTCGCCTTTAATACGTACTCTGGTATGACGCGTGTTGTTTCCGTTTTATTAGACGTCCGAGAGCGTTTGAACGTAATACAACAAATGTAACGGACGGTGGGTTGAACGTTATACAAATACAAATAGATTTAAAGTGTTATAATAAAGTAGTTATCGGATAATCACATTTGAACTCATTTTTTAACAACAATCACAGCACCTTCTACGTACATCAATATGTTAATTCATTAGGCATGCTCTGTATTAGTCTTCAACTAGTGTACAAAAGTAAAACTAGTGATACCAAGTATTTTCTTAACTTTTCTCAATTGTTACACATATTGAATCATCTTCAGAAATTAATTAAATTTCGACTAGTATTGTTCCCATAAGTTAAGGGGAGAAGCATATTGTATTATATAATACCATGTACATAATTAGATGATCTCATTGTAAAAACTTATCGTGAGTTAGCAATTGTATCGTAACATAGTGTTAAATGATTATCGTATAACTTTTAGTACAGCATCACTTGTATTTGGTAAAACATGAAAAATATTAGAAAAATATAGAATTCTTTTCGGACGTTTCTGAGATTTAATTAAATGCAGAGACAGGAATCTGATGCATTATTAAATAAGGCCAAATGTCAATAAGCTACACTGTGTTTAAATGTACCAGACTTCTCACGAATAACACTGATCAACGCGTATTCGGACCATTTCTTGTAGATTTTCATGCGCTCAGAAAACGTTCGGACTTATTTTCATCAGGAGAATCTCCTACATTTATTCATAACATTTTTAAGAAAGTACACTGAAAGGAGTAAAAGTTTAAATGCTTACTCATGCGTTATATCACGATACGAATTCTATGTTATTAAATATAGTCCGATTTATGTCGGGTTTGGACTTTTTTTCATCGAGAGAATCTCCTACATTTATTCATAACATTTTTAAGTACACTGAAAGTTACTAACGTCTATTTGTTGGGTAGGAGCCAGTTAATAAACCACCACTTGTTTATTCTCTTTAACTGTAAATCTATTAATATTAATGACTACATAATAATGCTTATACATAATTCTAACAAAGTACAAAATCGCATAAGTATGTGCGCTACGAGAAACAACGAACAACGTACCTAATAATCCAAAACAAAAAAGTAACTACTCTTTTTCAGTTTCCCCGATCGATGGCGCTACCGATCTATCTGGGTATATCTATAACCGAATACCACAATCTCTATGCCTGTGATCATACAATATAACATCACTGTTAAATATTAGTGGTCCGAATAAGTGTTGAACAATGTTGTTAGTAAAATTTTACCATTCACAAGCTTCAAGTTATCAGTCCTAAGAAATTCTGTTGCACAATAGTAACAAATTCCTTAACAAAACAAGTAGAGTAATTCAAGTCAATTTGACAAATTACGAGTCGGTTGATTCTCTTATTTCACGCTTTGGGGTTATGTGCACCATGGTAGAAGTGAATTACTGATCAACATAACCAAGTGCGTTCTCTTTTATCAGAAATGAGTAAGTGCGAAGATCAACGCAGACTAAAGTTGTGCGTGTTTACAAATATTAACTCTAGAACAGTAACATAACTTTTTTGTGCGCAAACAGTAACGTGGTGTTGTATGTGACACCACTTAAATAACTACATAGTTGTAAACAAAGTTCTTAATAAAAACGCAGATGTATGAGGTTCTGTAATATGTATTCATTTAATATAACAAATAATAGGTAGTAAATGAACATAAATATATTATTTTGGCCTGAAACTGAAAAAAAACGTAAACATGTACTTTTAATAACTTAACAAATTTTAGAATGTATACTTAAAATATTATGATAAATTTGAACTTTCGTATTAACAAATTATATTTATTCGGTGCAATCAATGCACATTGCTAATCTGTGTTTAGCACAATGCAAACTTGCATTTAACACATGTGTTTCGTACCGTGACGTGGTGTCGTATATGACATAAATCCAAATATCTTCATAACCATACATAAACCCGGAGTGCGCTCCATTACGTTTTAATCACTAGTACTTACTCGAAAGGTATAGTAAATTACGCATCTGTCCACGCTTGATCATACCATAAGGTCGAATTGAATATTGGCGATATCACTGGCGACACCATGTTACTGTTCTACGGTTAAAAAGCACAGTAGCTTATTATTTGAACAATTTAGCAATAAACAATGAAAAAGAATATCATCAATCATAACTGAAATATCTAAAAAAAAAACAAAGTTAATAAAAATCCACTAATCAGTAGTTAGAAATATTAGCCTGTAAACAAAACTATCAGTCTTCCAAGACCTATAAAAATTTTACAAGAAAATTTGTATAAGGTCAATGTCCCTATTTCTTATCACGTCCCAATTTCTCCTCAATATGTATATTTTTTATTTAATGTAAAAAGTTAAATAATAAATTGGTTATACAAAAAATTATTTAAATTCGTTCAGTATTTCCGCACCAAATACTACAGCCCGCTGTTATAGATGGCAGCATTTTAATAGAAATAAATGTAATAAGTGTGTCCGTCGTAAAGAAACGTGATTTGAGCGGTTCTGTTGCAATCGTGAATTACAGGTGGACGCTGCGTTTTTACTAAAAAAAACTTACGGAATCTTTAATATTGTTTGCCAAAGTTTTGTTTTGGCACTCCCAATTTTTGCTGAGCAGAAATAGGGACACGCTCGTGAGCAAAAATGCGAGCATTTTCATTTTTGCTGAGTAGAAATAGGGACGTTTTATACTTCATATTAAATGAACTATTATTGAGTTAAAATGGTTTTAAAAATAGTTTTATTTAAATTCAATTATAGAGGAAGGTTTATAATTTATATCTATTAAGTTTTTTTGTCGAATGTTGTATAAATAGATAATAAATATCAATTTCTGCGACAGTAGAAATCTTACATGATTAGAAATAGGGACATTGACCTTATGATGTAAAATTGCATTTATTGTGCAGTGAACACTTGGAAAATGTACTAATACTAATATTAAAGATTTAACTTGTAACTTGTAAAGTTGTAAAAACTGTTTGTGCAACTGAAATCTACAATGTGAGCTTATAATTTGTACATTTCCTAATATTATTATTTAGTAAATTCTTGTGTAAGAGGTCATAGCTTGAACTTTAGAGTTTCGATTCTATTTCACTGTGTCATTTTACAATTAATCGGCAGTTTATTCCAGCGAGGCTTATTCAAAGAGAAGAGAAAGCGCACAGAATTTTACGGGTTATCAGATATTTGCTCCCGCGGATAGTTCCGTACTTTCTCTTCGGCTCATTGCTATTCTGCGTCGAATTAAAACAACCGCCGGACAAATCACTCGGGTTTTAGCCTATCTCTCGCAATTAAGCCAGTTTCGCCATGCGTAACAAAGTTTTCAATCTCGTAAACGAAAAAAAGGAAAAGAAAAATATCGAGTAGACTTCAGTTGGCGGTGAGTCATTAACGAGGCATGCGAACAAGCCGAAGCCGGCAATTGGATGAATAAAATGCAGTTCGAAACTGTGCATCGAGCGTATATCGAGAAACGAACGTGCATCGGCTACAGGTTCACCTTTCGGTGAACGCGAGGGTCAGCGCCACTCTCTTTTGCTAGCGAGCGTACAGGCGTAGGGAAATGGAGCGCGTTACCGTAAGCCATGTTAGAGCAAGGTACTTGACAGGTGAGTACCAAGGTCACGGTGGAAGGTCGTGCCTGTAATTCCGAAGCCATCCAGTCGGGTCATGCCTTTTGCCTGCGGTGAATTTTTTTTCGGAATAGTTACAAGAATCTGCTGTATAGCACAGATGCGATTATCCCGTTCTTTTTATGGCTATTATTTTCGGTATTTAAGTTATTTTATTGTATTACGTATACGTTTCTTTGGCGAACTGTTACATATGAAGGAAAATGTACCATATGTAGGATTCTATTTTTATTTTTGCATGAAAAATTTATATTTTCAGTTTTATCAATATATGCAGCGTTTCAAAATATTCATGTATCAGTAATGTAATAATGTGTAGCACTTAATGTTACATTATATTTTACGCAAAACGGTATACGAGATAGTCTGTTATTGGTGGTACATCCGACGGGAATGTGATTCTTCATTACAATATTATGTTTTTATTGAAAATGACTGAAAATTTGTTGGTGAAATGTACTGCTAAGTACGAGGACTCAACTGTTTTGTCTGTCCATTACTTGCTGCTTGTACTTATTGTAGGCACGAATGCATGCGTATGTAATAAATTTTTTACAGCTATCACACTGAAAATGGTGTTTTACAAAAAGGATCGTCTTCAATATCAAATAAAACTGGTGATTACAGTTTTGAAGGAAGAGTAAAATTATATATTACAGTAGACTCTCTTTTATTCATTTCCGCTTTGACCGGTCATACTTGCAATGAGAGGTGCAGCAAGGAAATAATTTATACCCTATTCGGATTTTTAAATTAAGTACATACAAAATTAATAGACATTGAAATTAAGTACATACAAAATTTACTAGATCCTTCGTATACAGGGTGAGTCATTTAAATTTATCTCGATTACCTTCGAAACAGTTGATAATACCGACAAATTCTCGAAGTAAAGACGATTGGTTTGTGGGGGGGATAATTTGATATGAGTAGTTGTTTGTAGATGGATGCGTAGAGGACATATGAAGGTGAAATTTGTTTGCTAAATAGAATCAGATATTTTTTAACGCATTAGTCGATGCAGCTCATTTCTTATAAAAAAGGTATGAAGCTATTTATGCCGAATAACCATTAATTTAGGAGACATTTGATTTTAAAATTGCGAAGCGATACTAAAAATACGATATTAACTTTCTTCAAGTTGATGTTCAAAACTACGTCGCCCAATATGAATGCAGAAATTTACTCGATTTATAAATGACCTATCAACACTTTCTACAATTTCTTTTGAAATTTATTTTGTCGTCTGGTGGATCGTTTATTTCAGGTCGTTCGAAGTAGTACATACATCTCCATAAGCTTTGTTTTTTTTTTAAATATTGCCACGAAATCCACCTCGGCCAATCCAACAATTGAGGAACGTTTCATTTAATGTAGCTCGAACTACAAGGTGACAGTGAACAGGCGCACCGTTGCACAGTGAGGTATTTGACCCGAAAAGCTGGCCAAAATCCCAATTTCATTTTTGTTCAAAATGAATGAAACTTTTACTGTTTGGATTTTAAGTACCTTACCTAAAAGTAAGGTTTAGTGAAATATTTCCATTACAGTGGATTCTTATGATATTGACACGGTCGGGACTATAAGAAAGCTCCAGCGCCTACGTAAGAGTTGGATCGCGCTGGTGGTAACGGCGTATTTAAAGCGGCGTACTCACTAAGCGAGCATTCGTTCCACACTGAAACGAATTCATTTCTGTTCACAATTGATCCCAAAACTGACCACGGGCAGCTTGTGAAATAATGAATAGGAAGAAATTAGTTTGTGCAAGTTAAGTGCAAAAAATAAAAACAAAGAAAACAGGATAAACGATGGTGGCAAACTTTCAGTGTTTAAAAACAGACAACGGTATAGTGGAAGCCATTTGTTAAGGGACTTGCAGGAAGAAGAAGGATATGAAATGTTCCGAAATTTCTGCAGAATATCGACCGAAGATTTTGAAAAATTGCTACATGTTGAACCAAAAATAATGCATAGTGACACAATGTATAGGAAATATATTCTACGATTCTTGGCTACAGTAAGCCTCTATTATTTTAATAATGTTCCTGTTACACCATTCCATTTTTAGTTTGATACGGAAGAGAACATTCCCGGGAAGAGCAGTCGAATGCAACAAATGACCGTCTTTTGATGTAGCGACACGAGTCGGATCATTCAGCGAACGCTCAATGGTACATACCAAACGAGCACTGGGGGGTAAGCGAATTTGTGTGCATGAAAGTACGTGTGCAGGGGAAATGCTTCGCGCGGTAATAGGCCAAGTTGCAATATCGTCAGAGTTCACTGTATTTAGTAAATTTGCCTAGATTGGATCAAAAGTAGTTGCTTAGATTGGAATCTACATAGTTGTAAGTGGTTTTGTACTTTTTGTGTAGAAACCAAGCAAGAAGATATACAGTACAAAAAATATTGCATTTGGGTTCATACACTGTGTCGGGGTAAGTGTAGAAGTCCAAAAATACTATTGCTTAAATTATTAACCTTTCTACTCATAATTGCAATATGTATTGAGAAAACAATATTGGAGCAATGGTTCTTTATTATCAGACTTGGCAAATTATGCTGATGTCTACGTAATAATTTCTTTTATGGTTGTTCTTACGAAAACTGAATAGTTTTTACACTTTAATCGAATGGTCCAACTTAGAAAACCAGAGGTCTATCCTATGAACCGGTTTGCTATGATTGTACTGATGCGATAATTATAAAAAATTACATGTATATTTTTTTATATTATATCTAGGGCAAAATGAATTATATTATCTTGAAAACAAAAGTAGTGACATTCTTTTCCGTTATGTCCCAAAAATTAAAAATATTTCATTATCAGCCTAGAATAAAAAATATTTTAGTGATCCTAATTCGGCAACCTTCCCCTACTTGTGTATGAGGCCTTGTTCCAAGCCTAAAAAAAATGAAAATAAATGATCATACATTTGCTCACAGGACGATCAGTTGTCACGTTCGTACTGTTTGCTTTTCAAAGGCTGAAAGACGACGTTATTGTCTTGCTTCTGACAAAGAAATGTCTCACATTAACAATGCCGACTGCAAGAGTTCAGTTAGTTCTGAGAGATACCTGCAAAGTAGCTGTCTGTTCCAGCATACCCACCCAGTATATGAGAGGTTGCCATTACGTTTGGCAGCGTAAAATACGCAAGATTTTTTTGACTGGACGTTACCATGAACATGCATACCATTTCGTCCAGGTGAAAGCTGATCGTGGAGTCGTAATAACTTTACCGGAAACCTGTGCGCCGAACTTGTACTCCGAAGCAAGTCGTAGTACTCGATGTTGGCGTGGTCGTCGCTTTTACACCAGTTGGGCTTTTACATAATGCGTAATTAACGGTTATGCTGGATGTGCACCGCGTGTTGTAATGCGTTGGAAGCGGGAGTTGCGTTACCGTTGCGATTTCAAGCCAAGAGTTTGCTCGACCGCGTGACGCCACGCCGACTGCCGTTTCGGACAGCGATGTCGAGACTTAGAATAATTGTTCTGTGGTAAAAAGTAGAAGTAAACTAGCAGAACTGTCGATGGGTAAACACAGTGGGAAACTTTGCGTCCGTTCTGGTACTTGCGCAATTTAAAATACCTTTTCCAACGTGCTAGTTGGCGTTCCTTTGCAATAAGAAGAAATCGTACGAAGCCAGAAGATAGACATTGATTACGTTTATGTTTTGGATAAAAATATGTTAACATTATAGAAATCTAATAGATATTTATAACTTTTGCATTTTCTGATGATGTAGAAACGTTTTTAATTATTTATTAAGAAGTAGAAGCGGTATGACTTAACTCTTCATCGGAAGAGAAATTATGTAATAACGGCTCAATTTTTCTTCTTTTGAACATTGAACGAACTCGTTTTAAGCCGCTCTATTATTCTACGGAACAGAAGCATACCGATCCATTTAAAAGAATGGGTGATCTCGAAATATCCAAAGTACCTCCACCTGCAAAAAAACTATTAGCACTATCGGATGGCTCTCTTCGTACTGCGCAATTCTGGTTAAACAAATATTTCTGTGAACCTTATAGTTTCGAAGATATCTGAGGTGGTAATAGTTATTGCCCCACCCTGTATATTGTATAAAACAAAATCGAACAAAAACTAGAAACTACTCGCTTGATTTAATAATGGAAAAAATGCTCTGATGCTTTCACGATGCAGTCACAAATGATACTGTTTCAACAAAATGCAGACAGAAAGATAGAATGCTTATCTGTAGCATAGGACCAACGTTTCACGATTGTATAATCTAAACGTCTATATCTAATCTCAGCGATGTGTCTCCGCGGCAACACTACGCGATGATCGGTAGCGGGTTTCGAATCTCAGAAGGAAACTGTTAGGAGGTCAATCGCCAGATTTGGTAATGCGTGTATATTGTCTGCACGTATGCGAGAGTGCGATATTTTGAATTACAGCTGATCGGAAAATCGCGAAAGACAGTAGGCCAATAGCCCCGCGAAAAAAGAAATGAAACAAGGCCGGAGAATCTCGAAAAACCGCGTTCGTAAGAGAAATTTACATTGTAAAGAACGAAAAACAGTGATAGAGAGACATATAGAAAATCATGGTTATTAATTTCCACTGTATCTTTTGTTCTTTTTCCTAGGTTTTATTTTCATACATTTTGATATCTTTTTCACAAAAGTTGAGCCTTTTTTGTTTGCAACCACTCATCATATCATACAATAATAATTTATGAAGTGGGACGAAGTTGGAAATGACTCTTCCGTAATTATGTAGAGAAACGTATACTAGAGATATTCAAAGTTATAAAAATACAGAAGTATTTGGAATTCAAAAGATATTCTTTGTTAAAGACAGATAATTTTGACAACTCCCTTTAGTCCATTGAAAATTACTTTTTTAATAAATTGCGAACGGTAATTCTAAATTAAAGGTGTGCGTTTGTAATGTAAAGGAATACCTTTTATTTAGAAATAAAAATGAACAGAAAATATTAAATAGATTCGGCAGGATATCACGAAAGAAAAAAACATATTTTCGGGTTTAGAATGGGATTTACAAAATGTTCATATTTAAATGTTTGTTCTAAATTCATTTTTTATTCAATTTCATGAATATCGTCATTTTCAAAATTCATAAACATTTAGAAAGCAATATAAATACATTAAAGACCAATATGTGAAAATTGAGTTTTATTAAAAGAACAGCTAGTTCTTCGATCTGGACCACTGAACGCAGGGAGACGCGGCTTTACAACGTTCGATACTTAATTCCTGTCCTTCTTCTGTTACAGAGGTTTCAGCGTCAGCGTTTGCAGTCGACAGCATATTTTCAAGCCAGTATCCGTGCAAGCTATGTGGTAAGTCAAGTTTTTGAACAGGTTTTTATAAAAAATGATCAAGTTTTTAAAATTTTTGCAAGCGCGCTTCGTGTAAATCAGTGGGTACTTTTTCGAATGACAGCGAATGACACTGACAATGAGTGAATCACATTTTACCAGGGAAATAAATGTACGCATGTTACAGTTTCATCACTGTCAGTATTGAACATTTCATGTCGAATTCTATGACATATTTGAATGTACTGTTTAAACAATAATAATTTCTTGAATAACTGTATGAATATTGGTAGTAATGTCATTGTTTCTTGTCTCGCGAATCACACGTAAGGAGTAAAAGATGCTAACCAAGCTAGACATTTGCCACTGAAATAAGTGACAAATTATTAATTTTTTCACATAATATCTTCATACTCTATGACGCAGACTGTTTAGAAGAATCAATTTATGTAATAAATAAAGTATTTTTATCCCATTGTATTTCAATATCATTAGTACAAAAACATAATTAACTTTAAAAATTCAGAATATCCTCCACGTATGAAAAAATGATTACTGCTAAGTAACAGCCCTCTCCATAGTAAACAACTTCTGCGAATAAATTTTTCTGATATCTCTGAAAATAACGGAAATAATTAATATAACTGTAAAGTGCGTATAACCAGCCCACCCTATATGTAGCTGCGTCACACAACTGAACAGCCTAGTGGTGGGGAAAGCACTCAGCTAACTGGTCACCGATTTTTGCACGGTTCCTGGAAATTTAGCCCTTTACAGCCCCGACTCGTGCGGGAATCGAATGTCTACTGTACCAGGTTAAGGAGGCCAAAATTGTAGAAGGACTTGAAATGAGACAAGGGTTTATGAACAAAACTATCTGTTTATTACACACTAAAGATATAGAGCTGAGCGCTCGAACGCTCGTGCGTAGTAATGAAAATCCGCGAATGGCGTAGTTCTGCCCGACACATCAGCGCGCCAAAATATAAACAAAAAATTCGCACCCTTTTCTTTCTTACTTATTACCTTGACAAAAATGTCTTTAGCAGATTTGGACTTGTGGTATACCATTTGATAGCTTGTCAAGAAAAAATAGTCAGTGCCAAGTTTCAACGGGTTAAAAAGGTAAAAATAACCAAGTACTTACGGATGGTGATGTATATTGTCAACTCGTACCGTAACATTCTAAAATCGAAATATTATTTTGGAATCATTTATGATGAACCATTATTGTCGAGTTATAAGACAAAGAAGTTGCTTGTACGTATAATATTTTGTAACACTACTGACGTAAGTTTGCGTATAAACGGTGGTATGTAGTGAAACATTTTTTAAATTCGTTTTGTAGACCTGTTTCAAGATAGTGTAATAATGCTAGAGTATTTAAAAGTAATTGTTCCAGAAAAGAAAGCAAATAATCTGTAGCCCAAAAAACACAATTCGCTGTGTTATGTAGAAAAGTCAATTGTCACCCGGGACATACTTAATGTATAAAAGAAAGTCGGATCGCCTTCGCGATATTATCGGTGCCGGAGAGATCTAACAAAATAAAAGAAAAGATACAGCGGGGGCGGGCCGTGGTTTAATTGGTTGGCATCGCAATTGGCTTATACCCGGCTGGATGACGAGGAACTTTCTTGCCTGCCCAACCTCTTCCGCTCGTGAATTTTTGAGCGCGGGTGAAACCATGTCCTGTTCTTCCCACATGACTACATTCTAGTAATTGTATTCAATGATCTCTTTTGTTCTTACGGTTTCTGACTAATCAAACTTACTTTCGGATGTCGACGTCAAGTCTAACGTTGAAAATTCTTGTGTCTAGGTATGTTAATTGTATTATCCAAAGTGATCTGAAACACAATTGGTGACTTCATATCTTCGCAATCCTTCTCGAAAGAAGTAGAACACAATACATCTGAATTAGTTGGTTGCAACATGTGAAAGAACATACAGTGCGATCAATAATTGTAACCGCTAAACATCAGATTTTGTGAATGTACAGTACAAACATTTATCTAAATCAGAGTTCGACGTGGTTTTTTTTCTGTTAGATTCCGATGCATCCACAATCTAGTAATAATAGCGCTACCAGCGAGGTACAATAAGCTCCACGGGAAACCTACTTTAGGGTTTTAGACCAGTCGAATTAGACTTTGAACAAAAAATAATTTTAATTAGCTATGTTTTTGCGCGAAATGGTTCGGAAAGTCATTACAAGTGAAATGTATAAGTTTGAGACTCGTGAATTGTTGGGGAACATTGTTAGAAAGTAATGATTTTGGAAAAAAAAGTTCAAACAGAAAATGTAGGCAGGTATTAGAAGTACTACAAAATGAGACATAGTAGGTACGTTAAAGTCAGTCCACGTGTTAAGTTGCAAAAGAATGAAAACTGATAGAATAGGCTCTTTTTTCAATTATTTAATACTCGAAGAGTATTCTTGTCAAGAAAAAATAGTCAGTGCCAAGTTTCAACGGTTTAAAAACATAAAAATGACCAGACAAGAATCCATAGAGGTTTGAAATTTTAATACTATTGCTGGTACTATTAATGACAATATCATTTCAAATTCACTAGCTGACATTCGACACAAGCTTCTGAAGCCACTTCGATCCTCCATCCTTAAATCTGCCAAGAATTCCGTGACACTATATTTTTGGCGATTTTGAAACACTTTTCTCTGCCACCAACATCGTTTATGATTTTTCTTTTGAGTAAGCAGATGAATAACCATAAAACCAGCACAACCTAACACCTGTTCCTGCGTACTCATAATTTCTTACAAGTTTTAGATTAATCTTGTCAACACTTTTTTTTTTAATTTTGAATTTCCATAAATAGCAAATGGACAACGAATACAGACAACGAACTGATTACTTCCAAGAAACTGACAGACTTGTGCAACAGAATATTTATAAGTGTTCGGGACTGTTCACGAACTGTACGCAAACTGTGCGCAACATGTTAAATCACGTACTCACCAAGCGAATGCTCGCTCGTGTTCGCAAGAGCTTGCAAGGGCTCGCTCGTGTTCAACTGAAATGCTCGCCCTACGTCCACACTGGAACGAATTCATTTCTGTTCGCAATTGATCCCAAGACTGACCACGGGGAGATTGTAAAATAATGAATAGGAAGAAATTAGTTCGTGCAAGTGCTGCTTTTATTGTGCTGAAGTTATGTGGAAAAAAGTAAAACAAAGAAAACAAGATAAACGATGGTGGAAAACTTCAGTGTTTAACACTAGGTTTACGAGCATTTATCGTGTACGTATCTCCACGGCACGCGTCAACGAACCCGCAGATTTTCTTTAAAAAACAACTTATTTTATATAGTACACAATTTATGATCTCTGCAATTAATGCATAGCTATAGAGATAGGTATACCACATAGAGAATTTCGAGGTTAGAAAGCATTCGAAATGCGTCAAAATGACGCGTCCCGTAAACCTAGTGTTAACAACAGACAACGGTATAGTGGAAGCCTTTTACGAAGGGACTTGCAGGAAGAATAAGGATATGAAATGTTCCGAAATTTGTGCAGAATATCGACCGAAGATTTTGAAAAATACACGACAGCTCCGTCACTGCGTGCGTGCCGCTCTCGAGATCGTGTGTCCCCACTCCTGACTCTATTACTGTGTGCATGTCGTTCTCGCGAACGCGTGACCCAGGGACCGTGCTCGGAGGGTTAAAGCGGCGTACTCACTAAGCGAGCATTCGTTCCACACTGAAACAAATTTATTTCTGTTCATAATTGATCCCAAGACTGACCACAGGCAGATTGTGAACTAATAAATAGGAAGAAATTAGTTTGTGCAAGTGCTGCTTTTATTGTGCTGAAGTGAAGAAGGATGTGAAATGTTCCGAAATTTCTGCAGAATATCGACCGAAGATTTTGAAAAATTGCTACATGTTGAACCAAAAATAATTCAATCTATAGGAAATATATTCTACGATTCTTGGCTACAGTAAGCCTCTATGAGTTTAATAATGTTTCTATTACACCATCCCATTTTTAGTTTGACACGGAAGCGAACATTCCCGGGAAGAGCAGTAGAATGCAACAAATGACCGTCTACATCAGACGAACGCGAACACGTCTTTCTTTTGATGTAGCGACACGAGTCGTATCATTCAACGGAACACACCCAACGAGCTTTTGTTCGCTCGTGTTCACTCGCTTGGTGAGTACGCGGCTTTACGAACAGTGTTCGCGAAAAGATCGAGTAGTGGTTATAAAATGTTCGTGAACTGTTCGCTGATGAGTACGCACCTTTACTGTTTATTCACAGATAAGCGAGTTTTTAATATTTCTTGTCTGCCTCGAGCGTCATTGCCTGCAAAATATGTACCAAATTTGATAAGTTTTAAAAATTTTTTTTTTTATGTTAATTGTTCTGAAACGGACTCGAGTTTTGAAATCTCGTCCAGTTCTGTAATGCAATAAAACGCCCGAGTCATAATGTTTTTTTCTAAATATCGGAGCTTTTGATGAGTTTAGAGTATAAATGTCAATTAAACGATTTATCAAAAACTAATCGATACCTGCGACGCGTTCATCGTGACTTGTGAAAGAGGCGACAAGGATCGTACAACACCGAGTACTCCGTCAGACTATCGTCGTTAACGTTGTCATCCTATTTTTGGAAAAGCTTCGGTGGACTCGATCGTCAGTGTGGTGGGGTTGCTTGCGACCATGGACCATCGCTCGCGCCATTTATGGGCGCGTCGCGATGGATGGTCACTTTGCCGAATTCTACTATGCGACCTTGACAATTCCTGTTGAGGGGTTAGAAGGTATAATAATTTATAGTAAATGTTCGTCCACAATCCTTTAATAATACGATATGAATGTTACACAACTGAAACCGCACGATACATAAGTTCTATATCTTATAATGAAATGCGGATAAAAGATCTACAAGAAGTTGTGCGTTGACGCGGAACGAAGTGTCCGCTTCCGTGAGTACTTCAAGAATGCCCTCCAAGACCGAGAACCTTGAGGACAAAACGTAGAAAAAGTGACCTGACAATGGTCAAAAACCTTCGCTGACTTTCGCCGCCAACGGTAAAATTGTAGGCCTGCACGAGTCTGGTTGCCACATGGGTACATCGACAAAAGCCAGCCCCGAGCAAGACCTTCCGGAAAAACCCGGTAAATCACGGGGAATGGTAGTAACAAGGTCGCTATATCCGCCCCCCTCCCAGCTAGAAACTAACTCTATTAATATTACTAAATCTATTCTAAGGAAACATTACGAAAAATCGGTTTGAAATCTGTCAGGAAATCTAACCCACCTGCGCAGGTATAAGTGGTACTGTCTCGCTTTGTATCGAAGCTCATACAGGTGTAGCGTAGACAGCCAGGTAGTTGGCTGTGGAGCATCCCCGCACGGTTGCTGGTCATTTTAGCCCTCGAGCCGATGAGCTCAAGGTTTCGAGGTTAATAAAATTGTTTGTAGATGTGCGCAAGGATTTTCGGTGCGACAGGAAAATTTCCGTTTAAATGGTCGGGGGAACCTTCTTTTTTAAGGGTTTTCTTCCTCCTCCAAAAAGACAGCGTATGCAGGCTGGGGGCATTCAGTCACGAACACTCGCCGAGTAAAGTTACTTGCTGAATCATTTCGCTACCCTTAACGATAAGGCAAGTTTTCATTGTTTGTTGGGAAACTAACATTATTAATTCCTTCCGGAATTTATTTGTATATATTAGTGAGTAAGTGTAAATAAACTTTAGCATAGTTTTAGTAGTGTATAAATTCATTTCTCCACGTCACCACCTCACAGGCAATGACCTGGCAGTGTCTTGCGCTGTCGCAGTACGAGACGGTCGGGGATTACAATACGGAAGTATTTGAGTACGGTCAGGCTGTGTCGAAATGCTATCAAAAATTATGTACACCGGTCTTAATCTATTGATCGAAACTACTGTATGTTTACAGTGCATACTAATTGTAAACGTTTTTTGGTTGGGGCTTATAACCTGATATGGTCCATCATATGGTTGTTGCAAAGTAGATTTCGTTGCGTAGTGACGAAGAAATACATGCTGATAATTTCCTAAGTCTTTATACACAAATTCACGCGGATTACAATGACGCGATGTTTCGGTAGGACCGATGTTACGGAAATGTTCGCCTAATTCTTTAGCAACAATCGCTGTATCCTTATCCGATTCCGCAGATGGCGTAAAAAATTCACCAGGCAAACGTAAAGATTCGCCAAATACTAATTTTGCTGAGGTAGCCTTTAAATCTTCTGCCAGGGTGAGCGTACGCCCAGCAGAATGGTCGCAAGAACCCCTGTCCAACGATTATTTTGATAGCAACGGATAGCTGCTTTCATTTGGCGGTGAAAACGTTCAACCATACCATTAGCCGCGGGATTATAAGCCGTGATGTGAAGATGAATCGATTCTAGTAAAGAATTTAACTCTTTAAAAAGGTGAGGCTCGAACTGCCTACTCTGATCCGTCGTAATACGTAATGGGGTTCCAAAACGACAAATCCAACCCTCATAAAACGCGCGCGCTACAGTTGGCGCTTTCTGTTCGCGTTAGGGTATTGCCTTCGTCCATCGCGTAACAGTCAACGCAGGTAAAACAATATCTATATCCTTCGGAAGTAGATAATACAATTATGTCCACATGAACGTGTTCAACTCTCGCCGAAGGCTTTGTGAATGTACTTACAGGCGCAGCAACATAGTTATTTTCGACCACTGACACAGAATACAATTTCGAATCCACTCTCGACAATCGGTTTTAATCGACGACTCAGCATAACGCTGGGTTATGGTTTTGATCGTCGAACTAATTCCGGATTGAGAAAGTCCATGCAGTGAATTAAAAACCGCTCAGTGCAAAGGGACGTATGAAAAGGCCCCACGCTGTTCGTCGAAACGTCGCAATAAATCCTCTTAGCAGAGCCGGGAATCGCAAGTAATTTAAGCGATAACCCAGCAGACTCTTGTAAAAATGTTTGCAGTTCCGGATCCGTAGCCTGAGAAATCGGTAACACTTTAGAATCTATCGTGTCCTCCACTACCTCGATTCTAAATAACGCGTCCGCTTCAACATTGTCATGTCCCGATACATGACGAATATCCGTACTGAATTGACTTATATAATTCAGGTGTCGAATCTGTTTCGACGTTAATGAAAACAACAATGTTTCTACCATTCAAGAAGATGCTGGAAATGCTTAATGGAGGAGTAAATGGCTACAGTTCCCTCTCGAAAGCGGAATAATTTTGCTTAGTGACTGAAAGCTTTGTTGAAAAGAAAGCAAAAGGTTTCCAACTATTATTTATGCTTTCAAAAGTCCCTCCTTATTTTCGATATTTTTATCAGACCTATTAGAAGAAGAAATGAAAAGGGTGCATGTGGGAGAAACAAGAATGGGTAATGAAAAATTGTTGTCACTTGGGTATGCAGGCGACGTGATGCTGATAGCGGAAAAGGTGGCCGATATGAAGGAAATGTTAAAAAGAGTGGAGACATACCTCAGAAATAAGAAGTTCGAACTAAACGTAACGAAAGAATATTTTGGAAACGCTTAAGTATTGGACCCAATATTGACACATGTTGGTGTACTACACCTACACTACAACATACAGTGGGTGTAAAAAGTATTCGTACACCCTTTAAAACGGAACAATTCTTTTAAAATTGGTCCAAATGACTTGAGTTTTTTTGTGAAGTTAGAGACATTAATTTACTAAATGATGTGAAAAAAAAATTTGAAAAAGTTGCAATTGGTCCGAATCGCGAAGAAAATATTAAAGGTCGTGTTTTACAACTTTTTAATCTGAGGCTATAATGAAAATTTAATAAATACATATGGAAGATTTATGTTAGTTATATACATGTTGAAAATTTCATCCAAATCGGTTAACGTTGAACGAAAAATGTTGAAAATCGCAGCTTTTCCCGACTTTCGATCTACAACTGTAGTAAATCTAACAATGCTCACATTTTTTTATGTATGTCGCTCGTTTCTGTATTAACCGATTTCAATGAAAGTTTCAGTATGTACATAACTAACATAAATTTTCGATATGTATTTATTAAATTTTCATTATACCCTCAGATTAAAAAGTTGTAAAACACGACCTTTAATATTTTCTTCGCGATTCGGACCAATTGCAACTTTTTCAAATTTTTTTTCAAATCATTTAGTAAATTAATGTCTCTAACTTCACAAAAAAACTCAAGTCATTTGGACCAATTTTAAAGGAGTTGTTCCGTTTTAAAGGGTGTACATATATGTATTGTTACGTGTTACCCGATAGGTATCACGTATTGTATAATGTTAAAGTAAGAGACTTCAGGTTAACGACGTCGTTTTGGTAGCAACGCCAAAAACAGAGACAGAGTAGAGTCGTGATACGACTGTAAAATAGAAAAGACGTGTCAAGATAAGTACTCCTCCTCTCCAAATAAATAATTCTTCCTGTTTATTAATAATGTCCGTATTTATTCGGAAGTCATGCCGTGTCCACGCAACAATATGTATATAATTAGGGATCATTAATACGGTGGCCTGTCAAGTTAGAAGACAGGTTGTTGAGATGGATTGTATTTTACGTACATCGGTCACTTTCACTGTTTTCCCTGATCGTTGCTTCATAATACTATCCATGTTAGGAAACCAATGAATACTAAAGCGACAATACGGAAAGAAAGTGGTACTTTGATAATTTCGTGTATTTTGCAAAGCCGGATGTAGGATGCTGTGTAAAGAAACGGGTTTGAAGTGAAGAAACTAGTTTCTGAGAAAAAGCGGCTCGGTTCGATCTATTCATTAAAGTAAACGAGAAACACTGATAGAAGGAAAGTTTGTCTTTATTTCAAATTTTTAAGCTATATTTGATTACATTATATTGAAGGAGTTACTAATCGTATACGTGGTTGGGCCAAACAGTTTCTGAACTGACATCAAAACACTTTGTACGATGTTGATATTTTTAGTGTCAATTATTCTAAACAGCTGGATTTTCACACCTAAGGAAATATGTACTACGAGAAATAATTTTATGAGTAGTGAATCGCTTTAGTCAACAAAGTGATCTATGTCATAGCGTCCAGGATTGAATTTTGAGTACGGATTTATTGTAATACATGTAATACAAGTTATGGTTTACAACTTACAACACATTGCGTGGAGTTATGCTTATCATACCTCGTTGCAATCATCTTACAATCCACTGTAATTCTTCGAAATCGAAAATACAGAATTCCATTTAAAAAATTAGGTTAACCTCGAAGTATCCTTGACGCATCTACCGGCAAAGCAATAGTTTCCACTATGAGACGTTTCGCTTCGTACACTATACGTTTTGTGCTTAAGTTCCTTTTGTACGTCTACAAATTTTCAAGTCACTCGAACAGAATCAAGCTTTGCATACTGACATCGATGGAACCTCACTCGTATATACTATATTGACTGATTGTGAATTCAATCTGCAATATCAAGCGTACATTCTTTTTTATCTAATTACAATTAGATGTTACTTATTTAGTAGTATCAGGTAGGCCAAAAACTGTTTATTGGTGCTACACCTCATTCATTTTCAGTGACCCGTATTCATTCTTCTTGTTGAATAATTTCAACATAGCTCACATTGCGCGTGACATCGTTTAATGTTCCACTTAAAACTTGTCACGGATTCAGGGCTATGAGCTATTAGAGAGACGCTGTATCGTGGTTTGTAGGTACGTTCAGTCTTAGATAAATTTAAAGTATATATTTAAAATACAAACTTAAAATATTTTCATTTTATGCCTCAGGTTACTAAAATAAAAATATTTTATATTTGCTGTAATTTTACTTCCTTTTTAAAACAGTATTTTATTTGAACCGATTGTATCGGATCTATTTTATACAAAACAGTATTGAAAATATTTTTTTCCAAACTTTACCTGCCTTTGAACCAGATTTATCTTATTAGAATCTTGTTTTTACACATTTTAATCTACCGAAACTCGTGTAAAATATACTACTTTACGGATTGATTCCAAAATGTTCTCGTAGTTTCTCTGAGTTATTCTCTTGACAGAACTAATGTTTGAAATGGTAGATTTCTAATGAAGTTCAGGCAATATCTTAGAATGGTTGTTCTTTACACTCTTTTTTTATAACGGTGAAGTGGTTGCGACTAACGTTCGGATTTTCGTCTTTAAGTATCAAGCTTTTGCATTTTGGCATGGGTTTTATAAAAAAATGATCGCCTTGATTGTAACACGTTGAGAACAGTGAAGGCAAGCGGTGACCAACGACGTCGAAATTAATTAGAACACTTACATAAAGGAATGACACGCTTGTTAAGTTTTCAATATTATTTAAACATAAATTTGAAACTTTCTACAATATAAATATACAACACATGGTTACATGGCATTATTTAATAATGTTATATAATACTGTATTCTTCTATATTCCGTAAAGTGAAGTTTCATTCCGCCAATGTGGGTAAAACATGGGAAAATCGCCCGGCTGTTAACATGTTAATCGACGTTACTAATCCTTTGATATTACAAGACGCCATTGTGGTTATATGTCCACTTGAATTATAAATAGGCATGGGTTTAACTCATAAACTTAGTCAGTACCAAGCGTTAGTGGTTAAATGACAATAATTGCCACGTTTCTCCTCCCAAAAGAGAGAAAAATGGCGGTATAGAAGATTGGAACTTCCAATTGCACTGGACACAAATTTAACCAAGGTATGAGATAAATTCAATTTAGACTTTAAGTGTCATATGTTGATAGTTTCTGTATTTTTATACATTTAAAATATGAAAAACTGCATGTTGCGACACAAGCAATTGCAATTACATTTCCGTATCCTCTCTTTGAACAGCATTTTATTATCTTAAGGGGTCATGCTCAGTCAGGAGGCCGAAAAAAGAGTGTTCTTTGGAAATTTTTTTCTCGAAAACTATAAGACCTTTTACAAAAAATGTATTTGTGTTTCAAAGATTGGAGTTTATAGATTATAAGGTAATTTTTTTATTTAGAAATATTTATTAGTAAATAAATGGTGAGCGATCTCCCGAATGTCTCTTCACAAAAAGTGGTCTGCCTTGATCACTGTAACGGTTCATCTGAAATTAAAAATTCAGCAAGATTTCTGTAATGGAAGAACCAATCTTATCTTTGAACGTGGGGTTTTTCGAAATATTGATTAGGAACAAAATAGCAGACGGTTTTCTGAAATAGTTCGATTTTCACCTAAAAAATCACTCGTTTTTGGTCAATTAAAAAAAAAGTATGCAACGAACAAAAAAATCCTTCGTTCAAGGACAAGTTTTTCTGATTTGAAATAAGGCGCAAACGGCTTCATGTAAATCGACACAGTAGTTTTGAAGAAATATTGATCACCGATTTGAAAAATGTAGTTTCGAAAAAAACGCGTTTAAAGTTGCAAGTCAAGCTTACACTTATATAAAATGTTCATTTTTTAACGCCTGTAACTCTGTCATTTTTAATTGGATTACCGTGAAACTTGCACAGAATATTCCCGAGATGATGTACTTAAAGAAAATGTAGAAAGTGAAAAATCGATTTTTTGCAAATTTCTGACATAACCCCTTAATGCGTCGTAAGTTCAGCACAAAAACTGCCGTGAAATCTCGCGTATTTCTTGCTACATTATTTACTGAACTGTCTTCAGTTAGCTTGTTAGGAATGCATGCCCCGCTGTAGTCCGGTTTTTTGTTTCCTGTCGGCATAAAAGATATCGAGCTTGCCGGTTTTCAGGTCGCCGGCAACAGGTTTGGGTGTGGTGAGTGTCCAGCAATAAGTACTCCTCTTTCTTAGTTGCGCAAAACTGTCCATCCTTAATACCAAATTAATTCTAAACGTCGATTCTGATTATTGAACGTAGCTTTCTTTTCGTTATCCCGGTGAACTTATTAACGCGAGGCTAAATACATTTCAATACATAGGAGCAGGAAGAGGCCTCGGATTAACGGGGAAGCAATGAACCTCCGGCGAGCCGAACCGGTTTAGAACCGGATGACGAACACATTGGCACAAAGTGACACCTCGCTCGATGATAAGACCATCGACACTCGAGACGACGCGTTCCCGATAGCCGATCAGATCCTCGAGGAAATTTTTAGCGACTATTTCCCGCCGAGAAGCGCGAACCTCCGCCATTTACATACATACGTATCAGTTCAATGACCAATACGATGCCCCGACGCAGGTTTCGTCGGAACAGTTTACATCAGTGGGTCACTCCTGCTGCTTTTAGCTGCACGGTTTTGTCTCTCGTTTTCACTTTTTCGCAGAGAAATCGCGGTCTCCCGTTAGTACCACGCCGCATGCCAAATACTCCTGCGACCGGTGCAAAAAACCTGCCGCTTTCCCATTCAGAGAAAAGTTGGACATAAATCGCATGCAACGACTTCCTAGTTGATAGCAAAACAGTGGCGGTGTCATAGACCGGTGTACAACTCGAGCACGTTGCTTATGATTTATTTGCGCAGACACGTTTGCCTCGCAAGTTAATATTTTTGTCACTACAGATAATCCAAGGCAATTACATAAATTGTAATATTGTTATTAGTTGGTTTAGGATTGTGCATAATTCGAAATTAATGTGAGCTTGCGAGAGTTTAACCTAAGCTTAATCTTGATTCACCATTACGCAATTTGTTAGATCCAACAAACGGAAAGTAATCGAAATTATTTCGACACCTAATTAAGGTTATTGAACGACAATAACAAATAGAGACAGTGAACGATTGCTTATATTACAAATAACAAATAGGTTTTGGGGACATTAAAACGTATGAAAGTAATTCTCGAAATCTTATCGAATATGTATGTACATTATTTCTTTTATGTATTTTTTGAACATTCTATTACTTTAAATAATAATGAAAAACAATTAATCAAAGTGTTTTGTAACTAAAGTTCAAATGTTAAAATATAGACTTGTACAACAATAGTAAAACCTGCTGACGAGAAACAGTCAGAAATATATTGCTTTGAAATAGAAATTCTGTGTTAACAGAATATTTTTCTCTGAAGACGCAAAATGTCAAGCATTTATATTTCATAAATAAAAAATATGAAAGTGAGCTGTTTGTCAAAGATATTAACGATATTATTACAAAAATAATATTACTAAGGGACCAGAAAAAACAACACCTAGGATAAATGTTTTCCTCGAAGAACAAAAATTTTAGTAGTTATTACATATTCTTTTAATCACTGCCAAAATTTTTACAAACTGATGCATCGAGAAACTTCCTCGATAGTTGGAAGATTTAGTTTCTGTCAAATTATTCTGATTTAATGTGAAGTTCGTTTTTGTTTGAGTTTGCCCATGTGGACACATTGTTTACAGGGACCTCGCGATTATTGTTCCGAACTTGGGTCCGCGCCGGGACAATAATTGTGGAGCATGCGAAACGCTTCTGATCCTCGTAAATACGATTTTTTTTCCCGGCGGTCGAGCCTCGGCAACTCGCCTTTGTAGTATTCCGAACATAGAAAAGAACAAGCGACTAAAAAACAGAACGAAAGCTTCTGTTTACGTTTGACTCTGCTGCGTGGCCCGCCTGCGACGCTCTCGCCGGCCAATGATTAAATTATAGCCGACCACGCAGTCCGATTGTGAGTGTACTGTTTCGACCAATAATAAAAATACGTGTGACTGGAGGTGATTCAGCTACATTTGATTCGCCGGCAGCTCTCCAAGCATTCGCTGACGATTGAACGCTTCGACTAATCGTCGTACATTCCCCTGTTCCGTCTGTCGAGTTCATCGAGCGCATAGGGTAAAACGTTCAAATGAATGTTTACTGACTGCTTCTTATTCTTAAATAAAGTTGGATAACATTAATTCCATAAAAAAAAAATCAGAACGGGGTACCTAATAGACGGATATAATAAAAATCAAAGAAACTAAAAACCACATCTCATTGCAGGAATTACTGCGGACATATTGTGTGCCAGTTACTAACGAAATACCTATTATTGCGCGTATATTACTGCAGACTTGTGTTAAGAAAAATATTAGTATAAATGCCTATATCCTGTTGTTGCGGAGCTGGCGTTATTCCGTATGGGGGATTTGTGATCGGGGTGGTAGAAATGAACTGAATTTCGGACGGTTTAATGGAGGCGCACGTAGTTTTATTTAATGTCAGAATGATCGAACGTGGAACAACTGTATGCACTTAATTTAGAATCATAAATATAATTAAACACACTTGATGTTTCACGGTTTAATAATTTAATGGTTATAGCTTAAAGCTACGGTCTACGTGAGTGGTAACGATTGGTTAAATAAAGAACGGCAAGCACGTGGTGATCGCGATTATTACGCCAATAACGTCGAGGCGTTCTACTGGTTCTATCGCGTTTCTTGAAGGCTGCCAAATTCGGTATGAGCCTCATTCCCGAACACCTGTAAATAGAAAAATTGTTTAATTTTATTTATAAGAAGGATGTGATAGAATATACAAAACAAAAAGTATTAATTTATTAGATATTTATAGTATTATTACTTCTTATTACAATATGAACATTAATAATAAAAGAAATAATAAAAATAATCTTTTGAAAGGGAACTCAAAATTTTATTATTCTGATTTTTTTTTCAATAACATTAATTCTGTAACTTTATTTTTTAAGCGAGTAAGTGTGGTCGAAAATAGATTAGGTTACGCTGTCACCGGTCCGCAGTAATAAACACACGTGGTGTAAAGTATTGGACCTAATACTGCTGTTGGATTCCGGGTTATGGAATTAAGTGCAACAGTTAATAAAAGAATCTTGAAGAGGTTTATTCGACTACGCGTAACAGAGTTGTCGTAAGATTCTTAATTATACGTTTCGGAGTTCTCAAGTCTCCGTCAGAACCAGAATTGCGCACTCTGTCTTTTCGGGAAGCTTATATATAATAATATTAGGTGTTGTGGTGGGGAGAAAGTTGCAATGGCCCTTAGCTGCAGAGTGAGTCAAAAGTCTCCTCTAGTGTTTTTGACTTTGAAAAGAGCAAAAGTAACTATGAGTAAGATGTTTTGGACATAATAGTTCGGTTGTGATTATCAGATAGGGCCATTGGTGAGTCAGGAAGCTGGTTATCCAACACTGCGATGAAAAATAAAAATTAAAAATAAACTGTAGATGTATGATGTACTGTTTTTGTGAAAAAATAACTCTTACCCTATGGAGTAATAACGCTACATTACGTGTATTTGTTGATAACAAAGATATAAATGTTCTTTAAGTAGGCGATGAAAACCGTCATATTGGGAAATCGATCAAAGCTTCGTCTTGACGAATTTAAACTACGATAAAAGAATTAATAACATCTTTACTCTACGTATTTACTAGTAATTATTTGTCATAAAGCTTAAAATAATTTTATCATTAATCTTCAGAAGCTTATATATTTTTCAACAATAAATATTATTCGTTTCATAAATATCCGCAGTACTCGGGACATCCGCAATAATACTCACACTTACCCTACATTCTTGCCCCGGCGCGCTGAGACGGTTTCCCATTCACGAGCCAAAAAAAGATTCCATTCCCGAGTATCAGTGAGACAACACTAATGCAACCATGAAACTTTTTTATTTTTGATTCTTTGTTAATAAAACATACACTAATATATTGGCTAGATTTTTCTGATTAAAATGGTACCAAATACGACATAATTTTGATCATATTTATTCATGTAAAAACTGTTAATAGTTCATGTTAGTTCATTATCGCTTCTGATAAATTACAAACACGACTTATTAAATACGATTCATAATAACTCGTCTTAAATATGGAAGTCGTTTATTGTCTCGTGTTCGACGGATCGAGACTGACTGCCTCTCGTCTTCGCAATTCATTCCTTATATCCACGCTCTATGACAAACACACACATACCACACGCACTCATACATGCTGTCACCGAATTCGCCTGGTGACTATCGGCTATCGCTTTTAGGGCGGCATCGGTCTTTAATCGACGCCGAAACACGAGTTCGTCGAAGCTGTCGGCTCGACAAAGTCACGCGCCGATCTGCTCTTCCGTGACACCTGATCCGATCGCGATACGCGTGGTTCCTGTGACCCTCGGCCCGACACAGAACGCGTAGCTTCTTTACAGTTTGAAAAAGTTTTTAAACCAATCCGTGTTCATAATAAATCTAAAGATATTTGCATCAGATACTGTTGCAGCCCACAATTTATTGTACCCAAAAATATTAATATATAACCATTAGTAGGTACTGCTAGCATTGGTTTTAAAAAGTTCTTCTCAGTTTGGCCACTGTACGTCACTCTTTGAAAACGATAATGCTTACTTTTATTCAAATATATGTACCCTCACGTGGAAACTCGGCTTCCGCTAGTGGAAAAAGCAGCGTAGGGGTAGGGGCTTCCTATCACTTGATCTCGGAAGTTACTGAAATATATGTCAAATTAACATTCGGTTTAGCAGTTACTTCAGTACTGGAAATGAATTTATCAAGTGGTAGAAGGCCCTTACCCTTACGCTGCTTTTTCCGCTAGTGAAAGCCGAGTTTGCTCGTAGGTGTACGTACCATCTCACACGGTGATTATTGCACCGTCATTTTCTGCAACATTATTTATGCAGCGAGAAATAGCCGAAGTCTCTCTTTTAATTGTATCACGCATGATATTATTTACGAAATGTCGTACAAAATGGGTTATGATAGTTTCTCTTACGGTAGATATCACTCGACTTATCGTTGCTTGCGATAGATGAAAAGGAGAAGCCATTTCGTTCTGAAAGAATTTTATGATACAATACAATAATAAAAAACATTGACCTTGAATTTGAATATCAATGTCAATTTTGCGGTGACTTTCTTTTGCAAATCTCCACCGATCCAAAGTTTATAATAGTGTAAAATAGTGCTATGGGAGCCGTGACATAATGTTCAAACACCTAGTACAACAAATATTGTAAAAAAATATTTTTAGATAAGAAAAGTAGTTTTCGAAAAAAACGCTTTTAAAGTTTTGCTTGCCCCATTATTTGCCGTGGTATGCTCCCACAATTTGAACTATAACTTCGTCAATTTTTCAAAATTTAAAAAAAAAATCGATTTTTCGAACCTTCCACAGATATTGGTACCCTCTTAACGCTCGCGAGTCGTTTGTCAAATGCAAACAATTGTGAATAATTTATCAGTCAGTTCGAGTGGGACGTTGTGAATGTTTATTGCAGTGAAACGAAACTACGTGACTGCATATGCTATTGAATTACTGAAAATGAGAGTTTCATCAATCCTGGACGTGCACTCCTTTCTGAAATTAGAAACCTTGTATTTTAACGTTTCTTTAGACATGAAGAAAGCATTCTATAATAAGATAATAACAACAATAGGTAAATATTTAAATATGGTATGAAGTCGGGTTGGGTTTGAGTTAGATTGTTTCCGTGGTGGGGGTGCAGTGCACCCTCCCCCACCAAGTAATCATAGAAAGAAGCAAATATGTTAACAATACATACAATGTTTATACTAGATAAAATTTAAATTATGAAGTTAAACATACATCTTTATATTGTGAAATTTATTTGTTAATAACTTTTTAACAAATAAGGAGCGACTGTTGAAACCTTTTCAAGGTCACTGAGAGGGTTGACCTTGATAACATATGGCACAGTCAAGGTTCATTGGAGCCCTTCAATACACAAAATAACTGTAGCATCTTTCAGATTCTTTTGTTGAAAACTTTTTAATGAAGACGAACGATGGCTAAAACCTTCTGAAGGTCATTAAAGAGGTTGACCTTGAAAAAACCGGTCAAGGTCAAGGTCAAGGTCATCGGAGCTGTCTCTCCAATTTTAAATATTTACCATTTTTTTATTTATAATTCAAATAATTTTTACTAAAGCCTGTTCTAAAGTATTTATTAGTATGAAGACAATTCTTTAGATGATATAAAATACAAAATAAAACTTTGTAAAAAATTTAACAAAAATAGGATAGTATAGGGTCGCACACCTAAAGCCGGCCATAAATACAGGCGGGGCCCGGTTTTGTGCGCGTCACCCTGTAGAATAGAAATCGAGTAAAATAATTCATTTTTCTTAATAAATGAAAATTGTACGATAAATTGTTATTATTTTTTCGTCCGAATAAAAACTTTCAATATCAGAACATCGCATTATATAACTAGTTCGTAGGTATAGCCAACTTTCTAGTATACTTACTTTAGGAAATACAAGAACCACAACCAAATTGAAGAGAAGACTTCAAGTAAGAACACACGAAACTCCGAATGAGCAAATGTTTTCTTTAGGATAACTCAAGATGGATATAGCTGCGCATAATATTTCGCTGATTCAGAAATAGACTTCCAAGAAGTTTCATCACGAGACAGAAATGAAATCCGAATATTTTTTTTTTAAATAGCAATCTAACGGTGCTCGCTTTAGTTAGGCCTCGTATTCGCGAGCAGGATACACACGCCTGTCTAGTGGATCTATAAAACTTCACCCAGATCAAAACCCACTTTTCTGTGCAAAGGTCATCCTCCTTTCTCGCATTTCCGGTCCTACTCACGGGATGGTTACTTCTGTACACGCGAAAAAAGGACAGCGCATCAACATTAAATATGACTGGTCTTGCTCGTTTGTCATCGCCCCACCACCGAGTCGGCTATCCTACGCACACGATTCTCACATGCCAGATCCCAAGATCGAAACAGAGTATTTGCCAGTAGACGGGACGTGGCCGCGCCAAGAAAAACCCGTTCATCGATATTCCACTGCTTGCGCATATTCGTGTTCATCAGTCAATAAATATTTAAGTGCGTTGACATAACAGCTTTGTGCAACGAAAGAAAATACATGTTTTGTAATTTTAATAGTGATCGTGAGAACGGTGACAGTGCTTTTTGTGTTTAACCGTTCAAAATTCGGTGTTTTTAAACTTAGATCAGAGTGTATCTCGGTATCAGGTGTACCTTAGTATCTCGGCCTTCACACTTATATTTATAGTTTCATGTAAATGAAATATTTTTTATACTTTGGGGCCCAGATATTTTCTTAATTTTATTCTGGTAAATTTATTTCCCAAGATTTATTAAGACTGAATCAATGTTACTTCTAAGTGAGGTAAAGGAAGCAACAAGGATCGTGTTCTCGATAAGCTTTTTCGGTTACAAAGTTGGACATCATCACTTGGACTTAGTTTGAATATGATATGGCAAACTACCGCGAATGTATAATATCTGAACCCGGCAACCACTCTGAAACGCGTTCCTTTGCTAGGACATTCTAAAGACCTTGACAAAAATAAGTCTCAAGGACGGACATTAGTTCGGGAAGAAACATGGTGACACGTGCTTCCGTTCATGTGACAATTTTCTTTGTCCTGCTAGTGATCATATGGGTTTTTGGGAATCTTAGGAAAAGGAGTAAAGTTTTTCTAGACATCGCAAGACTCACCAGGTAAAATTATTTTTTTTTGTTAAATCTGTTGAGCCTGTTGCTGAGTTGTTAAATAACTAAAAAAAGAAGGAGTATATAGGTATATGCTTTTTCCGATACAATTGAGACTGCCTATAATTCTCGGGATATTTCTGCAGAGGGAGACTAATTTCACTGTTCAATAAATTTTAACTGTTTCCTAACTCATAACCGTTATTAGATGTTTCTGGTAGACCTTTGTGAGCCGAATACGAATTTGCAAGCCGTTTTTTTCTTAGCAAGTCCAGTTTTAAAAAAAATCAATTTTTAGTCGAAATTGAATCGAAATTCATTGCTAAATCGCAAATATTTCACTTCAATTGCGCTGTACAAAATTTCAAGTCGTACATATGCTGTTTTCGCGCCATTATTTCTGTATCGTCTTGATACACGCAAAATGTATGTTGGTTCATTCCCTTGGTTCCGCCTGTATGATCTGATTTTAAACTTTCTTCTTCCCCCTCCAACTCTTTTTGGCATTTAGCCAACAGGAATTTGTTAAAGAAAATGTTTAGCAGCAACGAGACATTTCCAGACTCAGTGCAGTATTTACAATGTCGAAAGCAAATATCAAGGTTTTTTTTCAAATTTCAACGCCACGAGGCTGCCATAGTTCCTTTTTTACGTTTCTTAATATTACGGCGATCGATATTGATACGCGGAATTGTGGAATAACGTAGCCAAACAGACTAGACGGCTTTTCATTCGGAAATAATAACGTTTACTAGATTCTTTTATGTTTTATAACTACTTACATTTTCAACATTGACAAACCAATTTAACAAAGACTGCTTAATTTAACAAGTAATATATGTATATTTTGTTGCGATAAATTACTTTGTAACTGACTTCTAATTGATTAATTTAATAAGTAATATATATTTTGTTGTGATAAATTATTTTGTAACTGACTTCTAAAACATGTCCGCTCAACTACAGTAGACACTCGTAGAATGTAGGCCCGTTTATTGCTTAACATCTCTTTAAAAAATCCCAATATTTTCTCAATAATTACCTGAGGAAAAACTTAAATTTTCCGACTTTTTAGGTTCCGCAAAGTGTTGTATCTCCTTAATGAAAGTACCATGGTACATATCGTGAATTTGCTACTAAACATAAAACCCGTCATTACAGTGAAGAACATCGTCTTTACTTTTAACAAAACTTATCGTCTTAACGCGACCGTGTCGCATTAATTTTGCGATTGAAAGAGCATCGTTGTGAATCATAGTTACGCTACAAAAAGATACCTGTAGATACATAAACCTAAAAAATAATTCAAGTATTTCTGAGGTTCTGATTGAACAGTCGTCGATCGGTCGCAACATCGATACTCTACGGCCCGATATTGCCTTTCGATACGAGTGTATTGATCTTAAGGGGTCATGCTCAGTCAGGAGGCCGAAAAAAGAGTGTTCTTTAGGAATCTTTTCCTCGAAAACTGTAAGACCTTTTTCAAAAAATTGTGTTTGTATTTCAATGATTGCAGTTTATAGATTATAAGGTAATTTTTTTTATTTAATAATATTTATTAGTAAATAAATGGTGAGCGATCTCCCGGATGTCTCTTCACAAAAAGTGGTCTGCCGTGATCACTGTAACTTCGTAACGGTTCATCTGAAATTAAAAATTGAGTAAGATTTATGTAATGGAAGAACCAATCTTGTCCCTGAACGTGGTGTTTTTCAAAATATTGATTAGGAACAAAATAGCGGACGTTTTCCTGAAAAAGTGCGATGTTCACCTAAAAAATCACTCGTTTTTGGTCAATTAAAAAAAAAGTATGGAACGTACAAAAAAATCCTTCGTTCAAGGACAAGTTTTTCTGATTTGAGATAAGGCGCAAACGGCTTTATGTAAATCGACACAGTAGTTTTGAAGAAATATTGATCACCGATTTGAAAAATGTAGTTTCGAAAAAAACGCGTTTAAAGTTTCAAGTCAAGCTTACACTTATATAAAACGATCATTTTTTAACGCCTGTAACTCTGTCATTTTTAATTGGATTACCTTGAAACTTGCACAGAATATTCTCAAAATATTGTAATTAAAGAAAATGTAGAAAGTGAAAAATCGATTTTTTGAAAATTTCTGACTGAACATGACCCCTTAAGGCAGCCGTCCATTTGAGAGTATCTCGCGCGAATTGCTTTCGAGAGTATTGTCACGACATACAAAGAACAAGTGGATACGCGTCTGACAATGACAGTGATTGTCCGAGAGCATCGCTCAACTGTATGTCAACTGTCTATGTGTTTGTGGTATGTCGTGACAATACTCGCGAGATAGATTCTCTCAAATGGATGGCTGCTTTTAGAAATATTCTAAAATGCGTCTGTAATTACAAAAAATAGACACAGCATATATAAAAATATAGTGAGTGCTTTACTATATTATTAAAAGAAGGAATGGTTTTTTTACTGATTTGTTTTTGTTTGTTTTTATTAATGTATCGATATTAATATCGATACTTTTTGTCCGATATGTTGTATGTATCGACACTTTTGAATGTATCGGGCATCGCTACTACCAACTTTCCAAACGACGTAGTACTTGCCACTGTCGACGACGATAGTTTCTTCGAGCCTACATAAGCTGTACTCACGCCGCCAGCAACGTTGTTTGCTCTTCGTTTTAATTTCTGCCTCACCAGTTCCAAGTGAACCGCGCAACGAACATTTCCGTCGCCATCAAATTGAATTCGTAGCCGAGTAATCGGCTCGTCATTGCTTGCTTCACCAGCCGTTCCATTTAAGATGAGCCGATGACGTGACTCATTATAATTACGATGCTACGCCTCGAGCTTCAGTCTCTCTGGCGTTGTTGTCCTCATCTGTTGCGCAAACGTGCGGACCATCGGCGTCGTGAATTGCTTGCAATTCGGCATGGTGTTTATGCGGAAGTGGTCGAACGTAAATCTGTGTCGGATAGAAACCGATATCATAAAGTAGCAACGAATCTGACCAGTGCTCTTCGAACGGAGAGTATTCGATGTTTACTTGGAATCTAACTACATATTTGGTAAAACGAATCGTTTGTTTACTCTGAAAAAATTTCCCCTTTAATCCACCCGTACACTTTAACAGTAATATTGAGGTTCAATGTGTGAATTTCCCTGTTAAAAATTTATATTCTAAGTCAGTCCAAAATTAGAATGGCCTTGCGTTTTAGGCACTCTAATCAATGGTAAAACTGGTTAAATAGTTTTACGAGAAATATGAAGAAAACGGACAAAAATTACGTAATTTTTCGTGTGTATCTAAATGTCTGTCCCAATATGCAATGCATGAATAAACATGAATTTTATCTTTGCAGACGATTCTACATATAAGAACACGCGAAATTATTTATATAAACTTACTTACATTTAATTAATCCGGAAAATTATGCCATAGTTAAAGATGGAAAATCACAGTTTATAAACAAAACAATTACGGCAGTAAGTTTCGACCCTTAAAATAAATTGCACCAAATGATCCTAATTTTTCTTTATACTGTGATAAATATTGTTATTTCTTCCAAAGAATAAGAATAACCAGGAACCCTAGTGTTATATTTAATATTTTTCAATCCGACATTTTTAAATTCTGTTCATTGTATTCTGTATTTCGAATTTTTTTGAATTTTAACTATGTTCCTTCACATCATAAGATTATATATAATAATTCACGTGCGTTCTCCTTCCTTTAAGTACGAAAATGAAATAAAGTATGCCCGAAGGTTTTGGTAGGAATCAGTGTTGAGCAAGGGTATCGACAGCAACCGTGTCGGTTAAGTGTGAACGCGTTACGTAAAATGTTTAATTATAAATACATACCTGTCGACGACAGTGACCATCCATGACCGTTACGCAAAACTCTCTCAGGATTCTTTGACTCGCATCAAAAAAGACATTGATGTACTGTCAACGAGTTTCAGCGATTAGCAACCCGAGGAAGCTGGAAACAGTTTTATCTAATCACGTTGCAAAAATGGAACGAAATAACCTATTGACGATTTAAAACCATCAGTTGGTATCTGAATATAGTGATAAAAATAAACTTGCTCTTAGGCGTACTTCGTGGAGGCTAAATATAATTTTACGCTCAACAGATACGGAGCTGTAGTTTTTTCTAACCTCATGTACGTAGGCCGATTGGGCTTAATCTGGATAAGATTAAAAGATTACTTTGTTCAACTATGTATATTACGTATGTACCAGTTGTATTGGGATAATCTTTATTGAATTGGTCCTAATGCAGTGCTTAGAATAAATAAAATCACCTGGTTCACAGGTTACAGTGGACGCAGCTGATAAATACAGTAATGTCCCGATAAGTATGCCTCGGTTCCGTGGAGTCACACTCACGGTGAGCACGGACAGTTGTCGGCACCTCGTCAATCTGTTTTTTGCTCGAAGCTCGAGCCTCGGTCACTTGCCTTTGTAGTATTCCTACGTAGAAAAGGACAAGCGAGTGAAAAGCAGAAAGAGAAAGCATCTCTTTCCACACGATTCGACTGCATGGCCCGCCTGCGACGCTCCCACCGGCCAATGGTTACATTGTAAACGCTGCGGTTCCCGTTATCTTACTCGGTCTCGATGTGTCTCGTTCGTTCCCTTCGTCACACAGTCCAATTGTGTGTGTACGTTTCGGCCAATAATAAAAATACGTGTGACTGGAGGTGATCCAGCTAATTTCATTCGTCGACTGCTCTCTAAGCATTTGCTGACGCTTAATCGCTTCGACGAAGCGTCGTACATATACATATACATTTCCCCGCTCTGTCCGTCGAGTCCGTCGTGCCAGTCGGTGAGAAGAAAAAGTACCTTTTTTGACAAGCCGACACGACGGTTGAACGAGGGGACATCAAGAAAAGATTACATTTCCAGGTATCTGTGATACAACGCTAATGGAACGATGAAACTTTTTTATTTTTGGTTCGTTGTTAATGAAACTTTTACTAATATATTGGTGAGATTTTTCTAATTAAAGTGATACCAGATGCGACATAATTTGGATCATATTTACTCATGTAGATAGTGTTAATAGTTCATATTCGTTCATTATCGCTTTTGATAAATCATAAGTAAACATGGTCCAAATTATATCGTGTTTGGGATCATTTTAATCAGAAAAATCTCACGAATATTTTCGTAAAAGTTTCGTTAAAAAGAACCAAAAAGAAAAAGTTTCATCGTTGCTTTTGTTCCTCTCGATTAGACGTCGGCTCGTGAAAGGGAAGCCGCCGCGGCGCGCCGGGCAAAAAATTATACGCTTGACTGGTTCCACGACCCCCTTCCCCAGTGGTGGGGATGACGACTTAACACTTGTCGTGAGCAAATCGACTCACACTTATCGGAACAGTACTGTACTCATTCAAACGTCGCGATACAAATTGTATGTTCTTAAAAATAATCCGATTTATGTCGGGTTTGGACTTAGTTTCATCAGGCGAATCTCCTACATTAATTCATAACATTTTTAATAAAGTACATTGAAAGGAGTAAAAGTTAAAATTTTTATTCGTGGGTAATTACATTGTAACCCGAGCGTCGGTCGCCAAAGGCTTATAGGGATTAGATACCGCCGCCGCGAGCTGAGGCCCTGTGACATCATCTGACTTGATCGACTTGAATCCGGCTTGGTGTCCCATCACTATATGTATATCTCAAAACTGTTTCAAAAAATGAAATGATCATAAAATATTAATTTTTAACTGTGAAATAATTAAAAAATATAAATTTTAATCAGAACAGAATTCGCGTCTTCGGTAATAGTTATCACTGACTTATCAGGATCCATTATAAAATTCCCGCCAATGAATATTGATGGCAATTTGATTGCTTCTTGTCTCGCGGATCACAGGTAATGGGTAACAGATGCTAACCAAGCTAGACATTTGCCACTAAATGAATCGATTCATGTAAAAAAAAAGTATTTTTATTCCATAGTATTTCAATATGATTAATCAAAGAATATAATTAACTTTGAGAACTCAAAAGATCCTTCACCTACGAAAAAACTGTATGTAATTTTATTTGATAAATTGCTTTTATAAAATGTGTATTGGAAAGAATGTTATATGAAAAGTCTAAGTATTAATTATATCTATAATAGTATAATATATGTTTGTGTATAATATACATGTATGTAACCTGTTTCTCTTTCAATTTCGCATAAAATTTCGTTTTCATTTTCTATATAACAATTAGTCTCATCGTAGGTAAATCTTTTAATAATTACACTTCCTTTCCTTTTCCTGTATATTAAATAGAAATCTAAAAAGAAAATATGTATAAAATAAAATACGTATAATATATGAATATAATAAGTGTAAACTTTTTTTGTCTACTTTACATTAACTTCGATATTTTTTCTCTTTTCTTGTATACTATCTGTGTATTTTAATCTCACTTACGTCTTCGGCTCATTCTATTTCCTTTTTTACTAGCTGTCCGTTCTTTTAGTCGACAAAACTTCTACAGCGTCGGTGAGGGCCTCGAGCTCGAGTCACCGTGACTTTGTGTTAGTAACCTATCGATGTGAGTCAGAAATGATCCGGCTTCGGATGCCCCGCGAGTCCAGTACTCGGAGGGTTAAAAAAATGGGGAGTCTAAACCTCTAGTGCAGTGTTGTCCAGCTTGGCTCTTTAGAGTAGAGAGGCTCGTTAGTTATCGTCTACCTTTGGCTTGTTACCGTGAAGCAGCGCTGGGCAAGATTGACTTCTGAGAGTTCAACGCTGTCCCCACCACCGCGTGCCGTTACCATGGAGTAATAGAAACAAGAAACTAAGCTTTCTTTGTCTCTACGGAAGCACACGACGCGAAAGAAAGATTGGAAGGGGAAGCAGGCATGTAAGGAGCCCCTCCCATGGAAATATTTCTGCAGCCCGTTATTATTATACTGAAAAATATCCCTATTCGGACTTTTAATCTGTTTAAGAAATTTCACCAACGTCTTCGTGAATTTGATTCCCTCACGCCACATCGTTTAATTAGACCACGATCTATTTGTACTGTTGGTACGGACGAACGCGTTTACTATTAAACAAGCTAAGAATTTTAACATTAAATCAGTTACTGAAACAAAATCTTTATCGGTGAATTCGAAAATACTGAAATTACTTTACTAGCCCTACATTAGAATTACAAACAAAATTCTACACAGGACGATACTTGTTTTTGGGAAACTGAGTTACACAAAAAGGTGGAAGTAAAAGTTCGTATAAAAACAGAAACCGTTATGCACGATACATACGTCGTGCATATATGAATTGATTGCCGTTGCTTGTCGATGAAGTTTTCACAATTTCTTCTCAAAATCTCTGTTAAATTTTCAGTCTGTTCATTTATTAATTATTAAAATCTTATTTCCAACTTCTGTTTTAGGTCAGCCTTGCAAACGTTGCACAAGGTTTCAAGTAAGGCGCGCGAACAGAATTACTTCCTGGGTGGCCTGTCACACGACTGGGTTAGTTACTATGAACAACGAATCGAGAGCGATCGCTCGTGTCTCAACGAGTGGCATGCTATGGACAACCTGGAATCCCGAAGACCGCCGTCACCGGATAGCGTACGCAACAAGTGAGTACTGGTTGAACTTTTCAGCTATGTACCCGTTCGTTTTCGAAACAACAACGTTCGTTTCATTCTGTTTCGTTCTTCTCAACGTTATTATAGGCGACTGTTTACTTTCTTTACGTCACTACTAGACTTCAGACGTTTATGCATTTTGGTGTTTGATAGATAATTTAATCAAAAATACTGAATAAAAAAAGACTACTTCACCAATTAAAGGATTAAATTAAAAATTTCACTAATCCATGTTAACTGTGTTTGCTTAATTATATTTTAGTGAGTACCGTATAACATTGATCTTTCAAACCCGTAGTTTGTTCGTATAATTAGTTATATCACAAACGCAGTATAATACAATAAGGATAAACCTTATATTCAACGTATGTATTTTCGTTGCCCGACTTTCTGGAGATCTGGAACAGGGTTGCCAGGAATGACCCCCTCGAACCAATAAATTTCGTAAAAAATGTAGGTCTTGCGTCGCTAGAACACTGGAGAGGTAGGTAGTTGCGTCCGCCTTTTTGGGTCTTCTGGAGTGAAAAAGCAATATGAAGAACCACCTAAAACATATTGAAATAGGGTAGCTACGATAGATCCTGATGGCGTAACAGGGTTAGAGTGAAACTATATTTTAATATTCATAGTTTATTCACACACAATATAAAGACATAAATATACAAATAGTAAGTAATAATACGCGAATAACAGACTATTCGGATAATAAGAATTCAATTATGCGGCGTTCTGCTACTGTATTCTTGAAAATTGTCCGAGTAAAATCATATTTAGTTTAATTTTCATGATAAAAATTACCAAAGTGTTAGAAATACTTTCGCAAATGGTAAACAAAAGCGGAGAAGTTTGATTTTTTCATGAATAATTGTCCGCCAACCGAACATGGCTAGTTAATCTCTTACTGCAAAGAATTTTTCAAGATGGTGGAGGTATCGATTTATAAATATGTGGAAGGATGTTAGTTGAAGCGGAAGGAAATATTGTCGGATCATATCATATATAAATTAATATGTACTTAATGCCGATTTCATCTCTAAATACATACTTTGTGTTTTGTCGGTATAGGCCCAGAGAAAGGGACGAGACTGAACGTGTGATCCGGTCTACGTTGAAGGAGATCATGATGTCCGTAGATCTCGACGAAGTAACCTCGAAGTACATTCGAGGTCGTCTGGAGGAAGACCTTGATATGGATCTGGGGGAGTTTAAGCCATTTATCGATCAGGAGATGCTCACCATTCTGGGTCAAATGGATGCGCCGACTGAAATATTTGACCATGTCTATCTTGGAAGCGAATGGAACGCGAGCAACTTAGAGGAGCTTCAAAAGAATGGGTAAGTTCTTTTTTCTTATCTTCCAATGTTCTTGCTAAAAAAAAAAAGTTAGATTTACTACTGTCGAATTCTTTTAAAATATTGACAATTATTCTTGCGTCTCTAGCGTTAGACACATCCTGAACGTTACTCGGGAAATCGACAACTTCTTTCCCGGCATGTTCACGTATTTGAATGTCCGTGTGTATGACGACGAGGCGACAGACTTATTGAAGCACTGGGATGACACGTTCAAATATATCACTAAGGCAAAGAAAGAGGGTTCCAAGGTACTAGTACACTGTAAGATGGGAGTCTCCAGATCTGCCTCGGTGGTGATCGCGTATGCGATGAAGGCGTACAATTGGAACTTTCCTCAGGCCTGGAAACACGTGAAAGAAAAGCGGAACTGTATTAAGCCTAATAACAGCTTCTTGATACAGTTGGAGACTTATCAGGGTATCCTAGATGCTATGAAAAACAAGGAGAAACTTCAAAGATCTAAATCAGATACGAATTTGAAGTCTCCTACATCGACGAAAGAACAGTCGAAAAAAGAGGAGAAGTCTGGTAACGTAGACAGCGGGTTGCAAACAGTTTCGGGTCTCGAGTTGAAAAAAACTAGCCATAGACCGAAGAGTTGGTCGCCGAATCTAAACGTTACTGAAAACATGTTGCCTTCTGGTACGTAATATTTCGCAGCTTCTGTGTGTTAATATTTAATTATAAGTTTCTATGGATTATAGACAGTTAAATGGACTGTTTTCGAAATCTGAACGGTTAATTTGTTCATTCTGAATAATAACATTATTATAGTACTTCCATTGGTAAACATTTTTTTTTTCTAAATTTTTTAATCGAGCATCAAATTAGTTGGTTGTTGAATATCGCTTCGTAGACTTTGAATGAAATCGGAAAATATATTTTCCTTGTTCTGACATATTCTTTTTTAATCTAACGAATACCACAAGTATATTAAAACTTTCTTCTGTAAGTTTTAAAACCCATGATAGAGGTGAAAGTGTTTGAAATTCTAGGAGAGCCTAATTTTACTGCAGCCTTTATCATGGGATTATGTACATTTTTCATAGGATCTCACTATGTTTTTTGTCTGCATCCTTGGTCTTCAAATGTTAGTTTCCTAAATCTAACATTAGGTGTTTTTGTTATTGCTGCATAACTACTAAGAAAAAGTTCTATGGTGAAATGTAATTTAAAGTTATTGGCAGACCAAGTACCTACCTTGGTGCCTACGTTAGACTTTCATATACAGGGTGGGACAATAACTATTACCACCTCAGATATCTTCAAACCTATAAGGTTCACAGAAATATTTGTTCAACCAAAATTGCACAGTACGAAGAGAGCCACTCGATGGCGCTAATAGTTTTTTTGCAGGAGCAGGTATTTTGGATATTTCAAGGTCATCTTCGTTTTTTTTTAATGGATCGGTATCTTTTTGTTTCCGTAGAATGATAGAGGAGCTTAAAACAAGTTCAACGTCGTATTATATAAGATCATAATAGGTGTTCGAAATGATGACCATCACTATCAATGCAACACTGGATTCTTTTTACGACTGATTGACATGCAAGTCTTATTACGTTAGAACTTATTGACGCACAGACTACAATAATTCGCTGTTGCATGTCTTGAGGTGTAGTTCGTACTTCTTTGTACACTTTATCTTTCAATGTTCCCCATAGAAAAAAATCTATAGCTGGCGTGACTTTGAGATGACCTTGAAATATCCAAAGTACCTCCACCTGCAAAAAAAACTATTAGCGCCATCGAGTGACTCTCTGGGTACTGTGCAGTTTCGATTAAACAAATATTTCTATGAACCTTACAATTTCGAAGTTATCCGAGGTGGTAATAGTTATTGCCCCACCCTGTATACTTTCAAAACTTTTGAAACAAAATTTCTATTAAATAAATAATAATATGAAATGTAGGGTACTTCAAAATATACAGTAATGGACAAATAGAAATCTATGATTAAGGACCAACCATAGCCTTTGAGAAAGCCAAAGCACTTAATTATCTCGAACCTAAACGTGTACCTTCCACACAAGACCAACCAGGATAGATAATCTTTGACGTACCTGTTGTTAGTCAGTTCCAGTGTAGATTTTACACAGACGTGAAATAATTACATGTCTTGCTTCACTCGACACGCGTTACTGGTTCAGAATCGTAAGTTACTGGTAAAAGTTCCTCACGTAACTGCTTATAAAACATAAAAACACAATAATGATTTTGCGTAAATGTAGACGGACCATGTTGAGAGCTCAAAAGCATTCGACTCGAAAAAGATAATTTATGTGTCACCTAGCACAATAAAATCATTTAAACGCACACTTTCCAGTACCTTGCCAAGTATATATTTTTATTTGTGTACTTTAATGTTTAACAAAATATTTAATCTGATACGTATTAAATTTACGTTGGCTCTATCAATTATATTATCATTAAGAATTAATCGCAAATTCCATTCTATTGTATAATGTAAGATACAGGGTATCTTGGGTCAGGTAGTACAACCGGGCAAGAGGTAATTCTATAAGACAAAATAAGTTGAAAAAAAAAGAATGCGTCAATTTGTTTCTTTTGAGATTTCGTTTTCGAGACAATTAGGTTTGTTGAACATTCAGCGTGTGTGTTCGTGCTGGTAATAAATAGACACGGGTTACAATGAACTATTCTCTGTATTGTCCGTGTATCCAACAAATTTTCAAGTTTAATTATCTCGAAAACCTTCTTATAGGATCATCCCCTGTCCGGTTGTACTACTCGACTTAAGACACCCAATATAACACAAAGGACGATAAAAAAAAGTACTACGAATTTTTTTGGGGATGATATGCACATGATCGAATGTTGCTACTACTTCTGAAAACATTATTGAAAGTCATTTTGTGAGGATTTGTTAAGTTCCAGTCACCTTTGCTCTAATGGTTTAACATTATAAAATATTTAGGAAACATATAGGACCTTTTTTCTGAGCAACAGTCTTTTTTGTATCGGAAGGGCATTGTATACCAGAATGTTGTCGTGATTGAACGCTTATCCACTGCGTCAAAAAAATTGATACCGTTTTTTCGGGACCTGTCTTCGTCAATTTTGTAGTACTGTAACCAGTGATGTGCCAATGAATATACTACCAGCAACCAATGATACAAAATTCGTATTAATGCTAGTCTTGAGAAGGGAATAATAAAATTCCTAGTACTTTTTAGCATTCCTTACATTATTCCTATTTTAACACCAGCGTTTTACAAGGACTGCTTCGCACCTGGGTTTCACTGATTTCAATGAAATTGCGTAGGATCAATAGGTATAGAACATGCGTCAGAGACATTGGTAGAATATTAACTGTAGATGACCATAATCTTTTGAAAAATGTAAAGGTAATGTGTCAAAAATCGCCTGGTCCGTTAACTATCGGTGACTGCAATCCTTTGTCTATAGTACCGTTGGCAGAGCGACAACATAGTATAGTGAATTGCCCCTTTTTTTACCTGGTTTCAAATCTCATTTTCATATTTGGATGAAACTTATCATCAAAAAGAAGGCTGCTTGCACGAACAGTCATAATTATGTTTGTGAGGAAAATAATTTCATTTAGATTTTGAAAAATCTTCCTATCATGAGTTAATTTAGCTGCAAACAACGCGAATTTAATCATATTTACATATTTTCTGTCTGCTGGTGGTGCTTGTAGTTGATTGATATTACTGAATGAATTTATATAGTGTCGTTTCGACTAGTAAGTCTCCGGTTTTGATCACTTAATAGTGAGCAGCTTCTTTTGCGAGATGTTCGTGGTGTAATATAAATTTACGTTTTACTTGTTTTTATGATATAAGTTTCATCCAAATGTATGTACAGGCAGGGAATAAAATTCTATTGCTTACACAAATACTTCAAACTGGTACGTATATATTTTTACTTTTACATAAAACTGTTTTATTAATAATAAATATGCGAAAAAAATAATAGGTGCGACGAGACTTGAGCGCAGGTCAAAAAAGTTTCAGTACGCTATGCTGCCGCTTCGCCAACGGTCCTATTGACAACGGATCGCGGACATTAATACCTATTAAAGTAGACGATTTTTCCAAACTTTGACTTCAAATTTCTCAAAATTTTATTGCATTTACGGCTAATGTCCTATCAGTGTCTTTCATACATATTTATCTAACCATCCTACAGAATTTCATTGAAATCAGTGATGGCCAGCTGTGTAGGATTCCCTGTCAGTCGACAATATACGTTCTTGCCATTTCTACTGTTTAATTCAACGATGTTTTCTTACAGTTCCCCTTTCGCAGTCCCTCGAAAGCATAGATAAAACGGGGAGCACGGAAGTGACTCGGGAAGACCTCCTCCGCTCTACGAACCAGAAGTCCAACATGGCTCAAGAAGCTCGAAATGTTCTAATGCCTTGTGGCAACGGTCAGTCGTACAGCGTTTCACAGAACCAAATTGTTCACTTGCCCAGCCCCTCGCCTGATATACCGAGCGTCAAAAATAGAATCAGTAAGTTAGAAACGCAAGGACAGCGGAGGAAAGGTTTGGTATTGAATCTGACGAGTCAGTTCGAGGCGGTGAGTAGCAAACCGTCTTCTCCGACTTCGGATTCCAACAATAAACCACGTCTGCAGAGTCCAATCATAGGTGTGCAAGAAAATGGAATTGCACAGCAAACGTCGGAATCGAAGCTGGACGTGTGGGATCCTGGCGAGAAGCAAAGTAAGAAAACAGAAAGTGCTAACAATAGTGAATGTCTAGTCTGGACTGTATCATCGGATGCAACGTGTACCAATTCGTGTAGTAACGGTAAGACTAACGACGAAGTGAGTGCGGACAGTGAATGTGTCGCGACAATGTCAATGTATTCGGGCACTGTGGGACGAAAAGCAAAAAAGGACGGTGATCCATTCAGTACGCAGGTTGACAGAGTGTTCGATCGCGAAGAGAGGCATGGAGAACCGGTTACGAGAGATTCTCCTAGTCGGCAAAGTTCGTGGAATAGTTACGATAGTGCTGTGGTCCTAGACAACAATTCCGTGCATAGTTCCTGGGCCACTCTACCGTCGAGAAACAGTTCCTGGGGCTCGTATGACATGCGGTCATCGGATCCTCTTGGCTCTAGCGGTTTGTTTCCTTATGATAAAGAAGAAATACCTTGGCATCCGGGCACGGTGAAACGTACGAAGCAGAAGTTGGAAGAAAACACGTCTTCTGGAACAGTGAAGCGTGTGTGTACTCAGACTTCAGACCCAGAGAACAAGGATAGGCTAACTGTTGAGGAAGAATCTTATAATCCGGTACTTTTACATCGTACAGGATCTCCTACACCGAGAAGCAGAGACTCTTCACCTAGCCAAGAACATAATTATAAGGTTGAAATAAAAGTAACTGTTAGAAACTCTCCGAGTCCCATTAGAGGAATTGATATCTCGTCTCCGTCGATTCGACAAGTGGGAAGGCTATCCACAAGTGCGCCAGAGCCATCTTCTCTGTCGTCGGATTCGGACCTTCCAACATCCTTGAGGTCGTGTAGATCGGAGAGCGAAACCTCCAGCCCCTGTGTCGTAAATACCACTCAGTGTCCTTCTGTGAAACACCACAAAATGGTCTTGGAGAATCTGAGTAACAAATCAATGTACAATAAGCGTTGTTTACCCGTGGACGATTCTCCGGAAACTGAATGCCCGCGAAGTATTTCCGGTATTGTAAAGAATCTCAAGAAAGAATTCGAGGCGAAGTCTACCAAGACCGATGTAAAGATCAGGAGTCTACCCTCGTCACCGGTGATCCCACACAATGAATCGAAGATTCAAGCCCCGTCCGAAACCAAAGAAGAAGAGAAGGTGAGTGAAGCATCGGCATCCTCGCAGGAAAGCGCAGAGGATCGGTCGGTCAGAGTCCTGGTCGGCAAATATGAGGTAAAACCGGTTTCGAGAAAATCGAAAGCCACTGTTGAGTACAGCAGAAGGTCTGCGCCAATCACGATCAACAATCTTTCGTCCTCTTTGTTTAACGAAACATCGGAAGCACCTGGCAGGCCACCTGTCCCGTCGGCCGGAGTTGTGGCAGCTAACAAGAAGCAGCAACAGCACGGCAGGACGCATCCTCTCGCTAGGCTGCAGGTCAGGCCTAGGCATAACAGTCCGGTTTATAACACCATGTAAAGGGGAAAAATTTTCTCTTACTATCGAACTTGAGTGCGCGTACCTGAATGCATGGGTATGTTGTCGTGGCCACGATGTAACTGTGTGATCTCTACTGATGCCAACGAGTCGAGGATGGTCCTCTTCGAACTCGACGACAAATCGACGGGGACAAGATTTATATTCGCTTCCCACCATAACATACAGAATTCTCTCACTATGGGTTTTTCTTCAAATCGATTTGTAGTTTGCAATCTGTAACTTAGTAAGCGCACAACATTCAATCAATGTACCGGTAGCGAACTGCCGCTTTTTGAAAAAAAATGGACTTAATTTCGCTTGAGTTTACAAATAAAAGATAGAAAACAAAACTCAAACGCTACATGTCATAATGCGTCCATTACTCGCTACTGAGCTCGCCTATGATTCTCTAAAGCGAACCCATAGCAAGAAAATTCTGTATTATTCGCGTGAGTCTTTGTACTACACTCCGCGACAATTAGATAAAGACAGGACACCTATTTTTTCGATATCTCCTGAAACAAATACAATTTGCAAACTTGTACTACTCACTGTAAGATCATCACGCCTAGTACGTTTTCAATAACAATATCTGGAAACAAAGGACTGTTGATAATACTGTTGATGTAAAATTTATACTTCAGAATAATACAAAATGCTAAGAAACCAGACCGAAAAAAACATCCTACAAATTTGCGCAGCTTTTAAAATAATATTTGACTTGAGTAACTTTCTGATACTTAGTCTTCTTTAATCGATACTTTTATAATGATAATAATTGTTACTGGGTAATGATTGTTATCATTTTTGGTAAACTGGCTGCAATGACCGATGGTAATGTTTCCTTTGTTGTGATATTTATTTGACAGTGCTTTTTTATGACTACGACATTATCTTGACATGAAATAAATTTCTTTAAAAACTAAGTTATTATTTATTATTATTACTTAGAAACGAATTTTTCCCATAAAACAAACATTTCTGTTCATCATTTTAATTTTTTGCTTGGTAAAAGTTATGTTTCTGTAATGTACGTTAGTATTTGTAGTTAAAATTTGTTTTTATCCGATATTTAATTACAATTCTTTACATGTTCCATATGTGTTCTTTAAGACGTGTTTTATTAATATTTAGTATCTGAAAACCTGGGTATTGTCATTTTCTTTTGGTACACTTGCTCTTGTTGATAAATAATATTTTCGTACAAAACATTATTATCAATAGTCTCTTGTTTCAACTAGTGCTATCAAGTGATTAATGCGAACGGCTATCTTTACAGAAAATTGTGTCGAAAGTTTCTATATGACATCCGTTTTGTGAAACAGTGAAAAAATAGATAAATAGATATTTATTGCACAATCCATGCATTTTACATGCTTTTGGATATTTACACAGAATACTGTACATTCAGTTCCAGTAATCTAAGGTTGTACAATATATTATCAATTCGCTGAACTTCCTAAATTACAATTGTGGTGTCTCTCTTTTTTGTAGCGCTTGTTATATTTGTACACCTCAATGTTGATTCCTCATTGCTCCCCCTTCTTTGACTTATTCTCTCCCACATTGATTTATTCCCTTATACTACTGCAGATACAGCCCGGATTCCTCACTTTTTTTACAAACTCTACTCTCTTTTTTTGTCTTGTTTCTGTAATTTCTGTACTGAACATTTACACATCTTACCCTTTCCTTTATTTCTTCAGCTGTTCTTCGTCTTTACCTTTTATACCATTTTCTATCCACTAATCTTTTTATCCTCGCCCTTTCTTTATTTATATTTTTTGGAACGGTTGTATTTCCTTTCTTCTGTTCCATTTCTCTTGAATGTTTTACTCGCGATTTTGTGTATATTGCTTCTTATCCAGTCTAGTTCTTTCTTTTATTCTGCTTTCTCTAAAATTTTCTTTATCACAAACAATCTAGTTTTCGTTCTTCAGTTGCAACCGTAAAATAATATTTTTCTCCGATACTTATTAATGTTACAGAGTGACAAAAAACTAGCGCTGCCCAAAACTTTCGTTTCGTCATCAACTGAACAAAACTTTATGAAAATGTACATACAAATAAAGTATATGTATTGTACGGTCGAAATTAGTGCGAAGAATTTAGCCTAACAAGGGCAGGGCTCCTCCATTTTATATATGTACGTATGTATGTATGTATGTATGAGTGTATATATAGGGTGAAACACTTAAAACCGGCCACCTGAATAACTTGGCTGTTATTGGTGATAGGAAAAAATGCATTAGGCCAAAATTATTTGGTATCGAGGGGCTGATCATCCGATGTTACTAGTTTTTTGACAGGTGGAGGCGTCAAGGAGATATGAAGGTCATCTCTTTTTTTTAAATGGAACGGTATGTTTTTTTACTTACATTCTGATAGAGTATTTCAAGATGAATACAACGACTTATTGGAAAGGTTATTCGTGGTCTGGGTTAAGCCAATTGCGATGGAAAATAATTTACTTTGAGGAAATAATCAAGCACCGTTAATTTATTTATCTAACAGTAATACACGACTAATACAAGTGTTCAAAATGGTGACCTTGAACATTTATGCATGCTCTGAAGCGTTGCTTGACGGATAATACGGCATGTTGAATTTCAGTTGTGTTTATCGCGGCATAAACTCTTCTCATATGCTCTATCATACCTTCTTTCGTTGTTGGTATTTCATTATTACACTTGCTGCTTTAATTTTCCCCCCGAATAGAAGTTCAGAGGTGTTAAATCTGGAGAACGTGTGGGCCATTTATGATTTCCTGCACGACCAATCCAACGGTCTCCAAATGTCACGTGGAGGAATTGAGTAATTATCCGTGCAGAATGAGCAGGGCATCCATCTTGTTGGAACCACATAGTTTGCCGTATGTGAAACGGAATATTTTCCAGCAGGTGTGGCAAAATTTCCGTTAAAATGTGTTTATATCTCGAAGTGTTTAATGTGCCATCGATAAAATAAGGACCAATTATTTTACCGTTAAGAAGTCCGCACCAAACGTTTACAGACCAAGGTCTTTTTTTATCCACTTCTCGCAACCTCTGTGGATTTTCTATTGACCAATAATGCATATTATGACGATTGACTTGGCCACAGTTTGTAAATGTGGCTTTGTCCGTAAACAAAACTTTAGTCAAAAACAGCTCATCAGTCTGTAATTTCTGCAGACCCCATTCACAAAAATTTATACGGTTTTGAAAAGCATTCCCATGTAATTCTTGGTGAAGTGAAACACGAAAAGCGTGGAATTTATTTAAATGTAATATTCGCAAAACACTTCGTTGACTGGTGCCACTTTCACGTGCTAGCTGCCTTGTACTAGATTTTGTGTTACAGCTGCTAAAATGATCACTGTATTTCGATCATCAGTTGCTGCCTAGGATCTTCTTCGTATTTTGTTATCTACACGTCCAGTTTCTTGAAAACTTTTAATAACATTCGTAAATGCAGATCGTGAAGGTGTGACACGTTCGGGAAACCGTTCATCATACAATCAGACTGCGTCTCTTACAATTTGGCGACATTCCCCATAAACAAAAACCATATCTGCTTTCTCCGCTATTGAATAACGCATTTCGGAAACTTGAGATACACTTCGCTCGGCAGAGATTCTCATAAACGACTAATCATAGTATGTACAGATGAAGCGTACAGCGTGATTGAATGTTTATTTCCATTCAACGACCCATAACAAGAGATTACGAGACAGAGATGAAGTAATAATATCAACAACCAGAGACGTCAAGGAAGTGTTCGACCATTTCCTCAAAGTAAATTATTTTGCATCACAATTGGCTTAACCCAGACCACGAATGACCTTTCCAATAGGTCGTTGTATTCGTCTTGAAATACTCTATCAGAATGTAAATAAAAAAGCATACCGTTCCATTTAAAAAAACAGAGATGACCTTCATATCTCCTTGACGCCTCGATCTATCAAAAAGCTAGTAATATAGGATGATCAGCCCCTCGATACCAAATAATTTTGGTCTGATGCATTTTTTCCTATCATCAATAGCAGGCAAGTTATTCAGGTGGCCGGTTTTAAGTGTCTCATCCTGTATATATACATATATGTAGGATGGGTTTTCAGAACGATATAAAAATAATCATAAACTCGTCGTAATAATGATAATATTTAACAGTGGAAGATACAAAATTAACCGCCCGTAGGTTCTCCTTGATCATGCCCTTTTTGCCACTGCCGTTTCGGTCACGTTTTCCGTTTGACCGTCGTCCCGACGATCGTCTTTTTCTTTCGTTCCTTGAACGGCACGCCTAGTAAATAAATACAAAATTTCTTTACTGCGCTTATTACGACTAACACTTCTAGTTCGTATGAGTGATACCTTCGTTCCGTGTCTGTCGTCATTTTGCGATAATAATACACGGGATGAAACGCGTTCTTTTTTTCTACTTTTTGTAACAGTACCGGACTGAATCCTTCTTGACTCGCGTCGGTATGCACTTTCGTTTCGGCGTTTAGATCATAGATTCCTAGTACGGGATTTGTGGACAATATGGACTTTAACGTTAAAAATGCTCTCTTTTGCTCTAGTTTCCAAGTGAATTGCTGATTTTGTTTGATTAAATAAGGGTGTCGCGATGATTGCATAATCTTCAATAAATGTTCAGAAGTATCCTGTCAAACCTAGAAAGCTTTACAACTGTTTTTTGTTTTTTGGTTTGGGAAATTTTTTCTTGCTTAGTATGATTTTTGATCGCCATATAGACTGGACTAGGTATCAGTTTTATGTGTTCTTGACACAATCTTTACAGTTTTAATTCCACATAGTTTGGTTGGTGCCATCATTGGTTGTGTTGTGGTTGGAGTCATTACTGGAGGCTTGAATGGCTGTACATTAGTGGGTTCTGGGAGTTTAGTTAACACCATCGACAATTGTTGATGTTTTAGCTCTTCTACTGTACTTTCTTTATCTATAGTTATCTTCCGGGATATCTCTATCGATAATGTGTCCGAAGACTTTAATACAATATCCTTATATAGATTATTCAACTGATAAGGCAATTGGACCATTGTCGCTAAGATGTTTGGGAATATTATTTGTTTATCAATATGTACCCACAGATCAGTTTCTTGTTTCTTAGATACATTTTTAATCAAACTGTCTAGAAGGACTTGGGTAGCGGAGGGATGATTGAGTACTGAATGATAAAGATATGATCTATCTATTTTTTGACGCAGTAGATTCTCAGGAATCAAAGAAGTGGTTATAAATTTGCATATTATTTCTCGATTATCTTCGGTCACTTTATCTTTGTCTATTGTAGAATCCTCTTTATAAGATGGTTTGTCCACTTGAGTAATAGTGCTCAGTTCCATACCACTGGGCTCTTCTTCCTTGTCATCTTCGGAGAGGGCTGTTGAACACGTCATATGATTTAAAGTTGTTTCTGGTTCTTTACTCATGATTAATTCCATACAATTTTGAACTTTTCTTAGACTGTCTTGGAGAGTTAAATAAAAATTCGTTCATTTCTGGTAGAGGTAAATAAAAATTTCCTTAAAAATATAGCAACATCCTCTGAGAAGGTGACTTCCGAATAGATAAAGCTATGAATCAGTCTGCCCTCCAAGAGTAAATTGTCAATTACTGCAATGTCCCATTTATGTGGAGATTCATTTATAAAGAAAGTATGGCCAGTTTTGAAGTGGAAAAACTTCGCTACTGCAAGTATCATTCCACTAGATTGGAAACAAAATACGGTATTCCATTGCTGGCACCTGTTTTTATGGGTTTTGCTGTTATCATCAATTATACTACTTTTCTGTTCTGTTGTCCAAACTGCAGTTTTTAAATCTGACGTTGTAGGTACAAAATGTCTAATTAAATGTGTGTATATACAGGGTGTAACAAATATGTTGGAGGATGCAGATATGGGAGACTCGCGAGGTGATTTGAAACAAGTTTTTCCTTAGCAAAAATGTTATCCGAGGCTTTGTTAACGAGATATTAACAAAAAACCTCGGCCAACCAGAGCGCGAGTCTGCCGGCCGAGTTCCCGTGGTAACGTTGGCTACCAATCGCAGCGCGTAGTCAACGTTGCCGTGGGAACTTGGCCAGCAGACTCGCGCTCTGATTGGTCGGGGGGTTTTTTTTTTGTTAATATCTCGTTAATAAAGCCTCGGATAACATGTTTGCAAAGGAAAAACTTGTTTCAAGTCACCTCACGAGTCTCTATTTCCGGTTCCTTCAACATTTTACTTACACCCTATATACACATCTTAGATGTAAATATTCGATAATTTTAAAGATAAATAACTAGAGCAATATTACTTCAAACTGTACTGATCGTCTGTCAATGATCGAAGGCAACATTGTAAGCGTTAAGGCTGGATTCCACTGAGGCAGCATTTTGTAACATTACGTATCTGACACAGTAACAAGGGGAAATTGCGTTCAAATCAAATTTTACGCGAAGTAATATGCAACAAGCCTAAATATCTTACTTTAATTTCGGTACAGATTTCGTGTTGAAAGTAACACAATCGAGTGGCCCCAAGAATAACTCACACATATACAGGGTGTAACAAAAATGTTGTCCGACCTGGAAAGGGGACACTCGGGGGGTAAATTGGAACAAGTTTGTCCTTAGCAACAATGTAATCTGAGGCTTCGTTACCGAGATATTAGGTCGAGTCATAAGTAACTTCCGTTTTTTTATCAGACATTTATTTTGCTCTCATTGAATAACAAAATTATATTAATTTATTATGTATTCACCACTATTATCTATAACCTTCTCCCATCTTCCTGGCAGTTTATCAATTCCTTCCTTGTAAAATGTGGTTGGTTTGGACTGGAAGAAGTTTTCGACAGCCTGCCTGACTTGCTCTTCAGAATTGAAGGTTTTTGGCATTCAAAAAGTTTTGTAAGGAATAGAAAAGGTGGTAGTCTGTCGGGGCAAGGTCCGGGGAGTAACGTGGATGTGGTAAAACAGACCATCCAAGCTCAAGAATTTTTTCTTGAGTCACCCTTGCTGTATGTGGTCGCGCATTGTCGTGTAAAAGAATGACGTTTTTGCGATTGACGAGTGCAGGACGCTTTTCATGGAGTTTCTCTTGCACTCTTTGCAACTGCTGAACGTATCTATTCGCAGTAATCGTTAAATTTGACTTCAACAACTCGTGGTGAATTATTCCTTGACAATCGCACCATACACACAATAAAATCTTTTTGCCATGGATGTTTGCTTTCGGATCTGGTAGGGGTGGTTGATCCTTATCAAGCCACTGTCTTTTGCGGACTATATTGTCATAGGTAACCCATTTTTCATCGCCTGTTACAATCCTGTTTAAAAAAGGCTCAATTTTTACCCGTGAGAGCAGACTTGTGGCGATTGACATGCGATCTTCTTTATTCCGTTCACTGAGATTGTGAGGTACCCATACTCCTAACTTGCTGACTTTCCCTAATTTCTCCAGGTGGCGGTTAACAGTTGATTGTGATGTATTCAACCTTTCTGCTATACCTATTGTTGATTGACGTGGATTTTGCTCCAATATTGCCTTTAAAAGGTTGTCGTCAAAGTCGGAAGGACGTCCCGCCCTCGGTTCGTCTTTTAAGGTCGTATCTCCAGAACGGAATTTTATAAACCAATTTCTAACTGCCCGATCAGTTATTAATCCTTCACCATATACACTGCATATTTTTTCAGCTGTCGCCTTAGCACTATTGCCTTGTTTAAATTCCCAAAGCATTACATGACGAATATGTACTTTTTGACTCTCCATTTCAGAGGTTAAAAAAAACAGTTTATCGTAACGTGTTCACACAAAACAGTTGACAAAAGATTAACTGAAGCCTCGTCTATATAGTGAAAACAAAAACTTGTTGTCATGGTAACTCATAGCGGGTAGATACGAACAATAGATTCTACTTAGCTGCATCGGAAGTTACTTATGACTCGACCTAATATTAACGAAAAATCCCGACCAATCAGAGCGCGAGTTTGCCAGCTGAGTTCCCGCGATAGCGGTGGCTGCGCGCTGCGATTTGTAGTCAACGCTACCGCGGGAACTCGGTTCGTTCTTCAACTTAGCACGAAAATCAACTCAGCAGTTGTCAAGATCCGATTTCTGTCGTATTCGGACTCAGTTTTTCCACGAAAGAATCGACCATTGGTTAGTGATACTTTCTAAGCAGTATTTCAAATAAAAACATTGAAACATAATTTTCACTGACCAATCATTATACGTGCTTACAGGAAAGAAAGTTCGAAGAAACAAAAGTTGCCATCTTTCAATGCAAAATGTTGGTCTTAATTTTTCAACCATTGTCGGTTTCTTCGCAAAGAAAAGTACACCGTCAAGGTCATAGATTTGTGAAAATCCACCAAAAAAAATTAATTGGAATTCCAGTTTGGTCGTACGACTAGATTATGAAGTGGAGGGTTTGCAAAATATTTTTCTTATTCGATAACTTAAATGGATTTGGATTACTTCTGAATACTCTGTATAGTTTTTGTAATATTAGCTAGCACCTGAATTTTCTTTCGAAAGGAGTGGTTTTTTTTATAGAATGAACACTCATGAGCGATCTCGAATAAGAGACCGAACTCCCCATTATTTTAATCATTCTTATATTTTTGTATTATTTATCAATCGCATGTTCTATGTCAATTAATTCTGCTATCATTCAAGTCACCGTTTATTTTACATAATAGTTGCTCCTTTATGGAAGTAACAATGTTTAAACATCCTGGTCGCAGTGAATTCAACAATAGTCAACAAAAATCTCCGCTCGAAATATGTCTGCCAATTGTTTGATTGTCGATTTGTCAGTTTGATGGATGGTGAACTTCTCTTTTACTTTGAGGAACGAAATTCCATGAAAATACGCTGCGAGAATGAACGCACGCATTGCAGGTGTAAACAATTATTACACGACATTGTACACCTCTCTTGGAACAAACCTGAATAATTGACAGTTAACACATTAATATTATCACTGTTATCATCGTACGATTTCTGTATTATTCACAACAGTTGTGACTTGAGCGAAACTTAGGGTTGTGCTACTTTTGCGTTACCTTGCACATATTTAAGGCTACGCGCGTGTTTCAGTTCTCGTTTTTGCTCTCTGTCTCTAACTCCCAATATTATTTTTTTTGCCCTGCATATTTCTAACACACGTAACAGGCATGATCGAATTACTGTACCCATCAAAGTAGAATTTTCTTTTAAATTGCTCGTTCTCATTCTAAGCATTATACACCGCACGGTGCATTTATCACTTTTTGTCACTTACCTTCATGTATTTAAATATATAGGGTAACTCAGAAAGATTTTGACGAACAAAATTACTAGAAACTTGTCTTAAATAGAACTTCATCGAGGTGTTCATTACTTCAACATAGATATTACTCCATTACTACATAAATTCCACATAATATTTTTTATGATTCTTTGAGATAATACTGGTGACATTATTTGAGTTTCTCGATTAGTATTTGCTTTCAAATGACTTGACCAGAAATTGTCACGTTTACAATAGGAGAGCTCGAGAGTTGGGTTTGGAGAGAACAGAAGAACAAGAAGAACACGCTACTGGCTTTACCTGAGCTAATTTCCACGTAAGGGAAATCTTCGTTGAGTGTTCGATAGCTCCTCGGTATTGACAAGGAGAGACCTCCATGTGTAACACGAACTTTTTAATGAAGTTTATCACAGTGATAGAACTTGGAATTCTGAAGCAAATGATATCTAGTTTAGATCATTAGTTTACGAAATCTTTAATGTTCAGTGCCGAAAAGCCTTCGAACACTCATCGAGGATTTACTGTATAACTGTCCAGCTACGGATGTAAATAAATTTGTAATATGTTGTTTACAACAGAGAAAATGTCTGTTACAAAATATTGTATCATAATTGTATGCAAACAACTGTAAATACGAGCTGATTTCACCTTTACTGAGTGAATTTTAATCGAAAATATTGTTTGTTACATATTTCATCAAACTCGACATTGGCATAAAGCAGGCCTGGCCAAATATTCGCCGACGGGACCCCATAAACAATAACACCAGCCCCCACCACTCGCTTGTGTTGTCGTCCTCAGGCAGGCGTTGCGCGCACATGCTGACTGTCCCCACTTTCGGCACTCCCGAAGTTCCCACTTATCGATAGAGATGGCGTGCAAAATCACTAACGGTAATTTATCACAGTGATCGCCGAATCACGATCACGGTCGTGATTTAACTTCATTCACGACCGTGATTGCGATTTTTTTATCTTGAGTGAATTTGCTCACTGCGATCGTAAGTCCTTGATCTATAAACAGAAAAACGTATTCAATATGATTTTACGATGAATTACATTACTATTTGTGTTTGTAAAAATCAGTAGAAAAAACAAGAAATTCTAAAAGAATGATTTGCTAGGTAACATGTTGATTATAATTTATAATCATTAATTTATTCATTATTCTTCATTGTTTCTAATTATTCCTTCACTTTATACGATATAACTCGAATTTTTGTTTTGATGTCGTTAATATAAAATATACAGATTATGTGTCGCGTGTAAAGAACTGTTATATTTCTCCACCAATCAGAAACGATCACGAGAAATCACGAATCACTGTGAAAAATCACGCCATCTCTACTTATCGGATCTTGGCAACACACGTTCACATAGTGACTATGTGTTGGAAGTGGGGCAGTCACAGCATGCGCGCGCACCTTCTGCACGAGAATGGCGAAGAACGCAAGCAAGTGGTGGGGGCTGGTATTATTGTTTTTGTATCCCCAAGGTCGAATGTTTGACAAGACCTGGCATAGAGTATTATTAAAATTAGAATTTTCGTTCTGGGAACTTTTTTTTACACGATAGTTTCCAATTTCTTTATTCTACTACTACATTCTTTACCTACTGATACCTTTTCATTATATGTTGACTATTTTTTTCATCTTCACTTGCCCTACTTCTGTTCTGTTTTTTTAACTTTATATTCCAACGATTCTAATCTCTTATTTATACTTTCCTGAACTGCTTTCCATTCTTTCTCATCTTCCTTCATTTTTTTCTGAAATTTCATAACTTCTTCCCTGCATGTTTCATTGCCTCTTATTATTTCATTTCTGTTCGATATGATCTTCTCCTAGATGGCCGGTTTTCTTTCTTTGTCGGCCTCTCTGTGCCTTCTAGTGTTCTATCCCATATACGCCCAGAGATGTTATATGTGTCCAATCTGTTTCATCACATTCTTCCTTTACTTTCACCCGTTTCCATCGGTTTTTCTATCATCTGAACATTTCCTTTGTACGGTCTTTTTGCGTTAAGGTGTATTAGATTTGCTGTAGCGATTGACTTTCATTACAATTCTTCCTTAAAGAACGTCACCCATCGACATTATTAGCCTTATCTTTCTTCTCTATTTTTACCCTTAGTTGCTTGATGCTGATCTGTTCTTATTTCTGTTGCCTCACCTTTCTAAATTCTTATTACAATTTACGTTTCTCCATCTATGTTCGCTGTTTTCTGTATGAAATTTACACCGTTCTCGAGACACGTGTTCACAGATACAGATGTGTACCTACAATCGTTGTTCTCGAACGGTAAATAAATACAGGTGTCCCTATGGTATTGTCGCCGAGTGTAATTTTAAGGCACGTTCAAGGTCCTTCAATGTTTTATGTTCCTTCTTTGTCAGACGTCTCTTGACTCGCTCTTAGTTCAATTATTTTTAAGCTGAAAATGCAACAATTAGGGATACGCGGAAACTGTTATTCCTACGATGTGTCGTCAGAGACCTAATGGGCTTGGAATCAAACATGATGTCTTTCGATGACGTCATGCAGAAGTTAGAGCCAGTCTTGAGATGTTCGAAGAAAAGAAGCGTCGGCTCGGTCAGGCTGTGAACGAAAGGTCCGGGCCCCGCACACCAAGCTGGCTCTTCCTTCTGTTTCGTTGTAATTACCGAGGCGCGAGCGAAAGATTGTACACAAAAAGACCTCGGAATGACGTAACGTTAAGATATACTATTAGTAATTTAGAGCAAATAATGTGATTAGGATGGTGCACAGTATGCGAGAAGACGAAAGTAGCAAACCCTCTATTTTCTCGGAGTAACTGCTGCGAATCGTTCGAATGATTCCAAGCGCCTCTGTTCGACCAATCAAGTGTATTAACCCTAGACTTTGCAATCCCACAATCGCAGTATCGTTGTGCGACCCGATTGATTTTTGAGTTCGGTTGACTGTACTGCTTTTTTGACAACCAGTGACGACGACTCTCTATCGAAAAGATTTTAACATTGTGACTTGACTACAGTGAGCACAATGCGAAACGTTGCTGGAAACACTACCGTGTGTATTCCTGACATCCGTGTTCGTCGTTTACAGACATATCATCGGACCGCTCGTTTTCATTGCGTTTGCAAAGCCATGTTGACCAATTTTATACACCTCGGATGATGATGAATGCGAGGCTCGTTTTGATATGATGCACCGCGACGACTGTGTGTGTAGAAATATATTTTATTACTGAGATAATTTTGCAAATAGTTTCTCATACGTTCATTTTAACTGCTGTTGTCTCTCAGACAAAATAATTGAAACCGGAACAATCCTGAGAGGGAATGCTATTAAACTGTAACACATTATATTAGAATAAAAATGTTACTTCGCCAATGTTGTGCTTTCCGTTTAGAATTCAAGAGCAGAAAGATTATTTATTATGTTACTCGAATCGATTGATTGACCACATTCGCTTGAGAAAGAAATTATTCGGATTCGACTTAAAATAAATTATGATTTCCTAAACTATCTCCGCAACAAAAATAATAAAACAGTCTAAATGATTCATCCTGTAAAGTGCTATTTCTTGTTTTATAATTTAAATTATTTATGCCCAAGTTTAACAGTGACATATTCCATTTATTTATGTGAACACAATTTTGCTTTTATCGAAGTATTTAATTTTCAGATTTATCTAAACGGAAACAATGTTTCGATTATCATCAACCAGGTTGAGCGTCTATTTCGAAGATTCGTCTGCCGGCACAGAACGCGATCTGTGGTACAACGGTGGCCGTTTTCGTTTTCTTCGCATGCTTTGGATTTACTGGACCAATGTCCATACTATATACGCCTCCGTTTAAATTTCTAATCATCCCTAAAGTCTGTCGAAGAAAGAACATTGTTGTTATAAGCTGTCAATGGTCCGAAGAATTCTATAGACACTTACAGCGTGAGATCTCAAGTCGACCACTCTAAAGATATTAACATCCATACCTCCGCATGCGAGAAACATACTTGTAACATACTTCCCGCAATAGAGCAAAGAAGAGTGGCCGTCGGGTTCTAGGGAGACGAGAAGCTTTCCGCTACCATAATCCCACAATTGGATAGGGTTCTGCCTTTGCCAGGCACAGGACAAGATCTGTTCACAGAATACATCTGTTATTAAAAGTTATTCATTCTATTTTGTTTCAATGCCTTCCTCTTAATTTTCTACATTTTCTTTAAGTACAACATCTCGAGAAAATTCTGTGCAAGTTTCAAGGTAATCCAATTAAAAATGACAGAGTTACAGGCGTTAAAAAATGAACATTTTGTATAAGTGTAAGCTTGACTTGAAACTTTAAACGCGTTTTTCTCGAAACTACATTTTTCAAATCGGTGATCAATATTTCTCGAAAACCACTGTGTCGATTTACACGAAGCCTTTTGCGCCTTGTTTCAAATCAGAAAAACTTGTCCTTGAACGAAGGATTCTTTTGTTCGTTCCATACTTTTTTTTTAATTGATCAAAAACGAGTGATTTTTAGGTGAAAATCGAACTATTTCAGAAAAACGTCTGCTATTTTGTTCCTAATCAATATTTCGAAAAACCCCACGTTCAAAGATAAGATTGGTTCTTCCATTACAGAAATCTTGCTGAATTTTTAATTTCAGATGAACCGTTACAGTGATCAAGGCAGACCACTTTTTGTGAAGAGACATCCGGGAGATCGCTCACCATTTATTTACTAATAAATATTTCTAAATAAAAAAATTACCTTATAATCTATAAACTGCAATCTTTGAAACACAAACACATTTTTTGAAAAAGGTCTTATAGTTTTCGAGAAAAAAATTCCCAAAGAACACTCTTTTTTCGGCCTCCTGACTGAGCCAATGACCCCTTAAACGCTGTACGAATGAGGATAACTTTCACGTGAGTTTAACGTGCGTTCAGCCGAATAACTGTTACAATATTGAAGATTGATATGAGTTTCGAGAAAAAATCATTTAGTATTGACATGAATATGTTTTAGCAATATCTGCTTTCTTCTAAATAAAAGTAATGGGAGTGTTATCAAGTTGAAGGTAATGTTGTTAAACGAGAACATATACTTTATAGTGATGTCGCGAAAGGCACAATTAAGACATACACAGCGATCTAAAATTTTGAATATATTACAAATACCTCTTTCCCATTTTTAGTAATGTCGAGTCCATCGCCGCACATGTGTACACCCGATATACGCCGTAGTGCATAAGGTTGTCTGGTGTCCCAGAACTGAATTGTGTTATCCCATCCACCCGAGATTAGCTCGTGTGCCGATTTAGGGTTGAAACACGCGCAAAAGACCCTCGATTTGTGACCGTCCATCACTTCCACTGACTCGCTAGAACGAAAAGTGTTTGTACATATGTTACAATTATTTTACTTGAAATCACTAATCACTGTGAATAAGGTGTAATATTGCAAACTAAGTGATTGTAAACGGAATCATTACAATTTGAACCGTCTCAAGTTCAAACCCTTATAAAGGAGAGTACTACTGTTAATACGTATCATCATCATAAATGGTAAAATTGCTATATACGAAACACTCACAGTCACAATCAACAAAAGGAAATCTGTTGCAAATAAAATATCTGTAAATCAATTCCCTATAAATGAAAAAGCAACAACGCATGAAGGAAATATATATAAATAACATCGTTCGTATAATCGCAGGGATCTGAATTCTTTATGCTTCCCAATTGCCGTGATTGATATTATACAAGCCGTAAAGTGAGCATACGACAGTTATAAAATCTGCCCCGTTTTCATTCTACAAGGTCACTCCACAATTCTTATGTTTTAAATAAATTCTTCAAACTGAAGTTGTGTTTATGAATTATGTTGAAACATCAGTTTTATAATTGGCATAATATTCTTCTAAACGGATAAATTATAAAGAAACAAATTCACAATCACGGTGGCTTTTCAACGAAATTTCACTATAGATCCAATGTTCCATCATTAAGTATACGAGTATTAAAAAATCGCCAATATTAAACAAAAGTAATAAAGACAGCCTTTAATATCTGTAATTTTATTTAACATATTTATAAGAATCTAAGTATTTTAAATTAAATTCAAAGATATTCAACATAAATGTAATACCAAGTGGCGATCGGGCAATACTGTGAGAAATATTCTTTCAAAACTAATTTCTCCTGTAATACCATGGTTCAGTCTTTGTTATATCACTCACGTTAGTCCACTAAAATTAATATTCTCGCCGTTAGTACTAACTTGTTTTATAGAAACGTAGATACAGTACCGGACAAAAGTATTCGTACACCCTTTAAAATAGAACAACTTTTTTAAAATTGGTCCAAATGACTTGCGTTCTTTTGTGAAGTTAGGGACATTAGTTTACTAAATGATGTGTAACAAAAATTGAAAAAGTTGCAATTCGTCGGAATCGCGAAGAAAATAGTAAGGGTCGTTTTTTACAACTTTTTAATCTGAGGCTATAATGAAAATTTAATTAATACATATCGAAGATTTATGTTACTTATATACGTGTTGAAAATTTCATTATTGTGTTCAGCTCTTATACATATTTCCCGAGATATTAGATCAAGCAGTTATTTAATCCTTAACTTTGATAGTTATTTTCAGCGCATAACAGAAACAATGATTGGTTGAAAAATACATGTCAAACATTTCTCAGTATTGCACTTGTCAACCGAAGTTCGCTGAAATTGATGATTGTTACTTGTCAAGACTGTCCCTCAATTGAGTCAGAGGTTAAGAAACTAATTAAATAAACAATCACTCGTGACAAACACAAAGATAATTTTTAAATTTTAACGTTTCCTTTCGGAAACAAAGTTATGCCTAATGTCACGCATCGATTATTTCTAAAAATATAAAGATATATTTAAAAATCGTTTCCACACATTAAAATACTGGAAAAAGTTTCCATACATATGTATATGTCTGATAATACTTAATTTTATAGATACAAGCCATTGTTTTAAGAGCGGCGCTGAGCCATCAACAGATCATCAGCGAAGTGGGCGTAAGTAAACCGTTAATGTCTACATAGTAAACTGAAGTACAACATGCTGTAGCAAACCTCGCGTGAAATACTCTTTCTTGGGTTTTGGTTTCCTCATCGTACAAATAAATCTTCGCGTCATCTCCCGTGGTTACAAACTTTGGCAGATGAGAATGGTAAGCCAAACCAAGGGTCTGTCTCTTCTCCCGTATCGTATACAAACATTGAGAGCTCGGGTAATGCCAACACTTCACGCAACCATTAGCATCTGTAGTTATTGAACACGATACGAAATTGAAACTATTGTAAATTTTCTACAGTATTCATGCATCAAATCGATACGAAGGAAATAAGAAGTAAAAAGAGGTCGGTTTAGAATGTATGTACATACTTACACGTCGCAGTGACGGTTCGCTTAATCGGATGAGACTTTTGAACAGGTCTATGTTTAATGGCGGTCGTTGGACTCGGTTTCTGCATGATTTCGGTGTCCCGTAATGTCAACACATCTACATCAGAACTCACTTTGAACAATTTGACTGTACCATCGGTTAAGCCCGCCACTAAATAGTCATGGGTCTCCGTATAACATAAACAAAGAACATCTTGATCGACGTCTCTGAAACCAAATTTCATCCGATAGAATTCTTTTGAAAATAAAACTTGCTTCCATTCAATTAACGATAATTACTCATGTTTAAAAAGCTATTAGGAGTCTGAAATCGGCATTCGCTATCTTATTTTAACCGTTTGACTTTGGACTTCATTTAACGAACGGTGCCAAACTTATGGCAGAATAAAATGTGATATGTACAATCTTTTTGTTTATCTAAATGTGATAAGCAGTTATCATTTTATTTTATTAGAACATTGTATGTACAGTGTGTTAATAAACGTGTGGAATACTTTCGCAGGGTGGATTCTAGATGTGAAAGTAAGGCGAAAATGAAGCATGAAGAAATTGCGTTCGAGGCTTTGTTTCCGAATTATTAATTGGGGGGTTTAGTGCAGTGTTTTCCAGCCTGTGGTACGCATACCCTCAAGGATTAAGTGTTTTACGGCTACGTGATAAAAATTGAAGTAACAGCAGCTATACAAATTACAGCCAATTCACTAATGTCAGGGGGTTAATTCTTTAGTGGAAAAAGGATACATGCCACAATACTGTAAATTCACACGAAAGTTACATTTAGGAAAAATAATTTTCTCAGAAAATTCGGAATTACCTTGCAGTTACTTTCGTTGTTATCTAAAGTAGATGGTAAATGGCAATTACTATCAAATCTTGACTCAAAATTTCATACTACAGTAATGTCTCGATAAGTGTGATGCCTCGGTTCCGCAGAGTCACAGTCATGTTGTAGGCGAACAGTTGCCAGCACCTCGTCAATCTGTTTTTTAGGAGCCTCGGCAGCTTGTCTTTGTAGAATAAAGTTCCGATATAGAAAAGGACAAGCGAGTGAAAAACAGAAAGAGAAAGCATCTCTTCCCACTCGATTGGACTGTGTGAGCCCGCCTGCAACGCCCCCACCGGCCAATGGTTACATTGTAATTACTGTGGTTCTCGTTATCTTACTCGGTCTCGATGTGTCTCGTTCGTTCTCTTCGTCACACAGTCCGATTGTATATGTACCGTTTCGGCCAATAATAAAAATACGTGTGATTGGAGGTGATCCAGCTAATTTCATTCGTCGACAGCTCTCTAAGCATTTGCTGACGCTTAATCGCTTCGACGAAGCGTCGTACATATACATATACATTTCCCCGCTCTGTCCGTCGAGTCCGTCGTGCCAGTCGGTGAGAAGAAAGACTTTTTTTATTGGTGAGATTTTTTCTAATTAAAGTGATACCAAATACGACATAATTTGGATCATATTTATTCATGTAGAAAGTGTTAACAATTCATATTCGTTCATTAACGCTTATGACAAATCATAAGTAAATATGATCGAAATTATATCGTGTTTGGTATCATTTTAATCAGAAAAATCTCACGAATATGTTCGTAAAAGTTTCGTTAACAAGGAACCAAAAACAAAACGTTTCATCGTTGAAGTTGTTCCCCTCGTTTAGCCGTCGTGGCGCGTCGGGCAAAAAATGATACGCTTGACTGGTTCCGTGGCCCCCTTCCCCAGTGGTGGGGATGACGACTTCACACTTATCGTGAAGGATCCGGCTCACATTTACCGAGGATTTACTGTATACGATACGTTTTTTAACAATATAAAAAAAGATTACGGCTATTAAGGCAAGAAAGGTTGTATAGAGACATATGATTATGTCTCCTTTATTCAATCCGATTTGGGATGTGAAAGAGAAACATTTCGTTGCAGACCTGCTAAAGAACTGATTAAAATTCTTTAACATTGAAACTAAGGCTATTTGGTAAATCTTAATCTTTGACGCTGAAGGGTTAAGGAAGAGGAGAAGAATATATAGTTTTTTTTAGATTTACCTTTATTACATTTTACTTTGAATACGCATTATTTATTCATCAGCACCTCTTTTGATACATATTTCAAATCAATTTGTCTATCAAAAACTATTAATATTGCCACATATGTTTGAGAAAAAGTAAACAACTAAGAAATATATGGAATAATAATAATAATAATAATCGGTACAAGAAATTTTTATTTAACCTAACTCTTGATGAAGGTGTTAAAATTCTTCTCTTTCTTCACTTTCATCACATCTCCCTTTTTTGTTACAAGTTCTCTAAGGAGACAGATTTGGCCTCTGATACGCTAAGAAATTATTTACTTTCAATGTTAAAAAATTTTAATATGCTTTTGTTTGCGAAAGTGTTATGCCACTGATGGTTAAAGCTTCTTGAAGGTACAAAAAATTAAAAATCAACGTAGATAATGCATGTAACCCTTTTCCACTGAGCCCTTCGATTGTTGAAAATATGAAGGAGTGTGCATTACACACGCACGGTTCAACCCAAATGCTGTCAGATTTTCAGAGGAATAATCAGAGAAAAGAAGGAAGAATCAGAATACCCGTAGTCATAAGTAGACTGTGGCAGTTTATCCAAATTCACAATTTCACATACTAATACTTAAAAATTAAAACGAAGTGGAATTTTGAATTGTTTACTATTGGCTTTACTATTAATTTTGCTGTATGTATTATTAAACTTTATTGAAACCTTTATGTTATTATATTTTCCCAATTAAGAAGTGCTATGAATGTATAAACATCCACAGTCTAGTCACAAGTTTGAAATCTAATATTCTTAATGATTTGAAATTATAAATGAACATGTAACTAAATTTTTTTTTTAATTTTTGTATTTCTTTAATGTTTAATGATTTCAAACTGTTGACTCATAATATATACAATATAAGCTTGTTTTATAAGAATTGTAAAAATTGTAACATTGTAAATGAAATTGAAATTTATTATAAAAATAAATATATTAATAATAAAAGAATCGTAAAAATGATTTATTCTCTAAAAAAAATTAATAATAATCAATTATGTCACGAATACTTAATTTCATTCTTAGTTGCATGATAAAATCTACAATAAAATCTATTTTCTTATGGTATAACAAATGTTTATACTCCCCACAGCCGCCATGACAGTGTGATCGTACTGCCGCCTATAATCGCTTAAGTTCCCGAATATATTATACACGTCCATATAAAATTTAAATGGCTGAAACTGCGTAAACCTTGTACCGATTGTGCCCTCAATTTGACATAGATCATTTTGCAAGACTTTCTGCCAATTTGCTTTACTATTTTCTTAGCTAGCGTTGCCTACAAAACCCAAGTCAAATGCGGAAATAGATGGCTATGGTTTTTTACACAACTTTTCTACTTTATTGCTGGCAATTTGCTCGGATCTTGTACACAACTGGCAATCAGAGTGGATCTCATTATTTCTAAAACAATAACATTTATAAACTGTAGCCAATTCCATTAAAAAATTGTGATCATATATATTTATATATTATATGTAGCATCATATAAACGAATAACCATGACATTTAGACGTTATAAGAAAATACATAGAAAATACCAATTCCATAATTTTGCTAATTTTATACGTAACAGAATTGAACAAAGTTTGTTTTGGTTTTAAGGAAATTCAATCCTGACAGAATACAAGAGCTTTATAAAAGATCTTTGAAACGAGACATAGCAGTGTGATGCATATCGAAAATGAATTTATTTTACAATAAAATAAAATAAATGTATATTGCGAATTAAACAATGTTTTTTACTTCTCGGTCTAATATAAATCTGTGTACAACTGTTTGACGACAGTCCCATTTTACGTAAGACTAAATTTGCATACAGCTGTTTGACAATAGTCACGTTGCCATCTGTATGAATTCGATCTCGCGTAGATGATCCAGTGCCATTTTGTTCGGTGGAGCGTCTTTGAGTTTGCTCCATCGTTCACAAGACGCCGTGTATAACTTCCTGTCTCACCGATACTATTGGTAAGATGTATAAAAAATGTTACAAGATAGTTACATTAAATTACAGAACAGAAATGTAAATATCAAAGAAGAAAGTGGAAACAAAAAATACTGTGATTTACTAAAAGTACACTTATTAGCGTCACTGTACAATAATTTGTACTTTTTGTAATTCATAGACGAATTCTTTTCTGAAATCAAATCATGTATAATACATACCATTTCAAATTGTATTGTAGCTCAGCGGAAATTTAAGAGTCACTGTATAACGCTTTACCTGGGGATAAAGCAGTCATTCCAATTTATTATTCGGTTTGAATTTAAGGTTATGACATTATAATATAACTTTAAACATTAAATTGACGATCAATTTCGAGCTAAAATAAAGGGGATATGGAGAATAAAAAAAACTTCAGACATTAAATTATGTCAGTTCACAAATTGAATATTATTTAATATTTATGCTTGTTTTATTACTACAGAAACACATTGCTAAAATATTTATGTTAAAAGAAAGTACAGTCTGTTTCCGAATAATTTTATATTATGTATTTTATAAATTCTTCTTGAAATCTGCACTGCCGATAGTGGGTAAGTAAATTTTTAATTACAGTAAACCTTCGTTTCCGGCACGCTCGTTATTTGTACGAAAGATACGCCTCTCGCTCACACTTTTTTTTTTACTTCTTCACTAAGAGAGCAACACTATCAAGCGACATATGCTTTGTAAAAGAAAAACCTTTGTTACCCATCAGAAGAATATAATCCACCAATTGCTGTCCTTCTTCAGGCGTCAGTATAGTTGCAGAATGGCTTCTTTTCTCAACATCATAAATATCTTTATGTGTACATTAGTGATGGGCAACCGAGCCCGCTCCTGTGAAGGCGACGCGAGGCAGGAAACGTAACGACATATTTGCGTATTGGGATTCCTTGACCCTTCTCGCACATTTTAATCTAAACTAGCGTATCAGTCGTATAGATTCATAATCATTTATGTTTCTTTTTATTCAAAACAGAAGCAACCTGATCTTGTGTCGGCCACGCGAAAATGGTACCTTTAATTAAGTAGTATTATGTATAAGTAGTATGTAAAGCAATTGTTATTAAATTTATACAAATACCATTGTAAATTGTATATTTTCTTAAGAATTTTTCAATAAAAAACAGTCAAACCACACATATGCGTTATTCATTAATCCCGCACTATCTCCACTCCTATTCCTAACATCAATTAACCAAAAAAGTAATAAAAAGTAATAAATAATAACAAAATAATTAATTCTAAATATTTACAACAATAATAAAAATAAAGAATAGAAATGGGTACGTGAGTAGAAATAGGGCCACCGACTACTGGTGGAGCGACGCGATCGCGGCGTTGCGTGACGTTTGTCACGCCGCGCGGCGTCGCTTCACCAGGTCCCGCCGACGACGGAACCGCGACCTGGCGAGGGAGCGAGAGCTCTATGAGGTCTACCGACGAGCAACGGTAGACCTCCAGAGCGCCATCAGGGAGGCCAAGTCCCGCGCCTGGGGCGAGCTCCTGGAGACGCTCGACCGTGACCCGTGGGGACGCCCTTACCGCGTCGTCCTTGGACGTATGCGGCCGGCAGGGCCCCCGGTCACGGAGCGTCTTGACCCCCATGCCCTCGAGCGTGTCGTCGAGACCCTCTTCCCGGTTGATCCGGAGGAGG
>NW_015373898.1:810995-812348 GCF_001272555.1 Dufourea novaeangliae | reverse complement strand
GACTCGGTTCTGCGCGGACCCCTCCCGCCCGGTGTGAGTGTCGTCTGCTATGCAGACGATACTCTGATCATCGCGGTCGGGAGGGAATGGATGAGGACCATCCGGCTGGCGGAGGTGGGGGTGGCACTGGTTGTCGCCCGCATCCGGGCACTGGGGTTGCGCATCTCGCCGCAAAAGACGGAGGCGGTCATGTTCCATGGCCTGTTGCGGCGCATACAGCGCCGCATGGCCAACAGGGTCGTGAGGGGCTACCGCACCATCTCCCACGAGGCGGCGGCCGTCCTGGCAGGGGTCGTGCCCTTCGACTTCCAGGCGGAGGCTGACGCCGATGTATATCGGTGTCTGCAGGGCCTCCGCCGGAACGGGGTCGACCCGCCGGACGACGCGGTCGGAGTGTTGAAGCGCCAGGCTCGACGGCTCGCTCGCGAGCAGTGGCGGCGCCAGCTGATTGACAGCGGCGCCGCCCGGCAGCGAGCCGTCGGCGCGGTCTTGCCCGTTTTAGACGAGTGGCTGGACCGCCGGCACGGCAGGCTCTCCTACCGGCTCACGCAGGTGCTCACCGGACACGGTTGCTTCGGTGAGTACCTGTGTAGGATAGGAGCCGAGGCGACGAGCGAGTGCCACCAGTGCTGCGCGGAGATAGACTCCGCGCAGCACGCGTTGGAGGAGTGCCCGGCCTTTGCCAGGGAAAGGCGGGCACTCCGGTTGGAGGTGGGGCACGACCTCTCGCTCCCGGCCGTGGTCACAGCCATGGTCGGGAGCGAGAGGTCCTGGAAAGCGGTGTCCTCCTTCTGCGAGACTGTTGTCTCGCGGAAGGAGGACGACGAGCGGGATCGCGAAAGGCGCGATCCCGCTCGCCGCGAAAGAAGGAGAGCGAGGCGGAGCCGTGGACGTGGCCGGGGGGCCCGCACGGCCGGCTCTGCGGATGTCGACGGGTGGCGGGTCCCTCCGTAGGCGTCCCGCCTCGCTCTTCTCGCAGGCTGGGCCTGCGCGGGTGGGGCGGGCGCGTGCGCGGACATGGGGAGCTGGGGCTTAGGCCTCGATAGCTCCTCGCTCCGCGCACGCGTCCGGGCAGGCTGGACCTGGCGGGGGTTAGGCGGACGCCTGTGTGCGGCGAAGCGGGGAGCCGGGGCTTATGCCTTGGTGGCTCCCCGCTCCGCGCACGCGTTCGCCTGCCGGGGCCGCTGATGCAGTTGGGGTGGGGTACCCAAATGCATCCAAAGCGGCCCGGGGTGGGGCCAGTGTCAGGGAGCAGTCCTCTGGCACCGGCGGAGTGGAGAAGGGGGGGGCGACCTGGGTATAGGTCACCTTTGGGGGGCGTTCGATCGCCCCCACGGAACGGGCTCCTCGAGG